>NC_053490.1:495770192-495940192 GCF_905171775.1 Rana temporaria
CTGAGCATGCGCGGGGTTTTTGTACGCTGCTTTTGTGTACAGACGACCGAACATGTCTGACGGACACGATTCCAGCAGACTGTTTTAAAGCAAGACCAGGAAACAGTTGTTCGTTGGAAAACGGTCTGGCCGACGATTGTTTGCTGGAATTCTGTACGTTACTGCCTACACACGAACGAACATGTCCGCTGAAACTGGTCCGCGGACCAGTTTCAGCAGACATGTTTGGTCGTGAGTACGAGGCCTCATAGGTAACATAGAAGCACACTGCCTCCTGGTTTGTACATTAAATGATTATCTTTTTGTGGTCCCCAAATTAATAAATGCCATTTATTCTAACATTTACTTCAAAAGCAAAGCAAGTACTGTATACATATTTCCAAGATAATAATAACAAGCTAAGATTTAGTCAGCAGATTGATTATGGCCTAACAAGTGAAGAATGTGCTTACTGACCTCAAGACTGGCTGGTCAAGCAATACTGAAACATAAACAGTGTAATAAACAATCGCTAAGAACTTCTTGGACATGGTGTCCACATTTATGATCATCACGGCTTCCTGTTTATAAAATATGTCATAAGGACTGCTCTAGGGGGCATAAAATGCTAATGTATGACGTTGACTTGCCAGATTTGGGGTCAACCAATATTCTTATTCTATTTCAAATGTGTAAGACTGAACCCAGAAATAGTTTTTTTTTTAGATATTGCCGGCAATAATTTGCAAACTTTATAAGGCAGATCAGACACTCCACACTGGTTTCATAATCAGCTGCTTTTGTAATTAGATGCAGATGCTCTGTTTGCATTAAAGGAGTATTAAAGTCACAATAATTATGTTAATAAATAATAAAGAGCAATAATCGCTGACTTAAAACCATTCATTAGCATTGTTGAAATATTTTTTCTTACTTTGAAAATGTGTACATATCCTCAGTTCATCCCTGTAACTGAAACTGCTCTTTTGTTGGCTCTTCACAACAGCCAGTAAGGGGGAATACATTATTATTATTAATATTATTATACAGGATTTATATAGTGCCAACAGTTTTCATTAGCTTCTTAAGCCTGGTACACAAGATCGGATTTTCCGTGGACAAAGCGTAAGACTTTTGTCTGTAGGGCGTTGGCCATGAACTTGGCTTGCATACAAACGGCAAAGAATTGTCGACCAACAAACATGAAACAACATATTTTTTCAGCTATTTAGCGCAACTTGGACAACTTCTGCTAATGTTGTTTTATGGTTAGCATTGCTTCTGAGCATGCGTGTTTGTACTTTGGATTTTTTTCCAAAGGACATCTGTACACACGATTGGATAATCCGACATCACCCATTTGTTGTCAGAAAATTTATAAGCATGCTATCCAACAGCTATCGGACAATCGCAAATCCGATGTCAGGGACCGAAACTACCTAACTAGACTCTGAGATTAATGCTACTATGAAACCTACATTAGCACTTTTGTAGCTTCTGTGCATTGTTATTAAGATCATGTTCATCAGTATCTGAAAAATATTCTGTTATGACATTTCACCCATATACGTTGTTTGTACTGTTGCTTTTCTTAAAGAATTTGTTTAAAAATTCTACGTTTCCTAAATGAGTAGCTAAAACTTGCAGTGCAGGCACAGCCCAACCATAATGGAGAATTTTGAAGTTTCTTGGAGTTGGACTTTATGTTCCACAAATGTTGGCTATAATGACATCAAGGACATGATGACATCATAACACATATAATGACATTGCATATACACTATATTGTCATGTTTTGGGACGTCTGCCTTTACACGCATATGAACTTTAATGGCATCCCAGTCAGTAGGGTTCATTATTGCAGCTATAACAGCTTCAACTGTTCTGGGAAGGCTGTCCACAAGGTTTAGGAGTGTCTATGGGAATGTTTGACAATTCTTTCAGAAGCGCATTTGTGAGGTCAGGCACTGATGTTGAACAAGAAGGCCTGGCTCACAGTCTCCGATGCAATTCATCCCACAGGTGTTCTATTGTGTTGAGGTCAGGACTCTGTGTGGGCCAGTCAAGTTCATCCTCCCCAAACTAACTCATCACTGTTGCGCAGTCAGGTTGGAACAGGAAGTGGCCATCCCCAAACTGTTCCCACAAAGTTGAGAGTATAAAATTGTCCAAAATGTCTTGGTATGCTGACGCCTTAAAAGTTCCCTTCACTGGAACTAAGGGCCAAGCCCAACCCCTGATAATCCACCTCCACCAAATGATACCAGTGCACAAAGCAAGGTACATAAAGACACGAATGAGCGAGTTTGGGGTGGGCAAAATTGACTAGCCCTCACAGAGTCCCGACCTTAACCTGATTGAACACCTTTGGGATGAATTAGAGCGGAGACTGCGAGCACCTTACCTCACAAATGCGCTTCTGGAAGAATGGTCAAACATCCCCATAGACACACTCCTAAACCTTGTGGACAGCCTTGCTAGAAGAGTTGAAGCTGTTATAGCTGCAAAGTGTGGGTCAACTAAATATTAAAAGCCTACAGACTAAGACTGGGAAGCCATTAAAGTTCATGTGCGTGTAAAGGCAGGTGTCCCAATACCTTTGGCAATCTAGGGTACTTGTATCAATGTCCCTGGACCAAAAGCAGCTACAGCAGTGGTCATCAACCCTGTCCTCAGGTCCCACAAACAGGCCAGGTTTTATGTATTACCTTGGGGAGATGCAGATTAGAATACTGCAATCACTGAGCAGCAAATGATATCAGCTGTGATGTATTTCAGTTATCTTGCAAACCTGGCCTGAGGACAGGGTTGATGACCACTGAGCTACAGGACATCAAATTACTGTATTTTTCGCTCCATAAGATGCCCCCCCCCAAAAAAAAATGGGGAGAAATGCCTGTGCATCTTTTGGAGCAAATACTGAACAGCCCCCCACCCGTTGTCGCCGCCCTGTAACAATACAGGGCGGCCGTCTCCCGTGAGCGCCGGGCGATCTCTTGTCATTCAAAGAAGACCGAAAACAGAGCAGCCCCAGCAGCCCGAATGGAGTACTGCCACTCGGACTGCTCTGTCTTCTGAGTGACAGGTGGACAGGCAACTGTGATGACGTCCTTGCCAGTCGCCAGGCACAGAACAGGCTGCATTTAATAGACACAGGTAAGGCTGCAAGTCAGGCTGCATTTATTGGGCACAAGTCAGGCTGCATTTAATGGGCACAAGTCAGGCTGCATTTTATGGGACTGGTAAGGCTGCATTTATTTGGCACAGGTCAGGCTGCATTTTATGGTAAATATATGGTTAATATTTTGGTACACCATTTGGTTTCAGAATATTTTTTTTTTTCCTCTTATCGTCTTATGGTCAGGTGAGTCTTATGGAGCGAAAAATACGGTAAGTAAGAACTGCAAAAAAACATATGCATAAAGGAGGCCCATATATCCAGAGATGGCTTTGACCTTTGTCCACTGCCTCTTATTTTCCCATGACTCTGAGTGTAGACTAATCTTGATGGCAATAATGGCTTTGATTAAGCAATCATCCCATTCTATTTATCATACAACATTCACTATTTATTATTCTGACCTTCTAGGTGGCCTTGTGTCATTATCATATATACAAACATATATTTTCAGCCTTTTCTAATAAAGGAGAACTCCACGAAGTATGAAATGAAAGTGTTGTGGGAAGTGTAATACTTCAATTTACACTCACCTGCGCGGCGTCCGTCACCAGACCAAGTGCTGTCAAAACGCAGCAATCACAGAGGCGACGGGTACACGGCGGTAAGAGACGAGTTTTGACAGCTCTTGATCCAGCAACTGACGCCACAGACGTGTGAATTACAGTATCA
The DNA here is from genome assembly GCF_905171775.1 of Rana temporaria. Taxonomy (NCBI): domain Eukaryota; kingdom Metazoa; phylum Chordata; class Amphibia; order Anura; family Ranidae; genus Rana; species Rana temporaria. The sequence goes on from NC_053490.1 coordinate 495,774,022, forward strand.
CACTTAACTCCCACAGCACTTTCATTTCCTACGTTCCGGAACGTTTCTTTAAGTTATTTTGTGGACTTGTTCTGTTTCTGAAAGTACAATTATATTGACAGATTTCTTACCTGCTTCCTATACAACAATGCTTGCCTTAAAGTATTATGTTTCTTTTGTATTACTTTTCTTATAGTCCCATTTTCCCCCTGTAACTGGCAATTTTCTTTCTGATTCCTGTTAAACGTTTATACTGTCTCCAGTATTTGATACAATATTTCTTATAGTAACAGACACTTATTGCATCAGAATAATAATGCCTAACGAATTACAGGCTGGTTATAAATCCCATACATTTTTTACAAAGAGACTGTTTTGGCAGTATATTTTTTTAGTGCACATGCGCACAACGTTAAATATGATCGGTACGCAGGACTGTGGATGCTGATTTTTTTTACGCAGCAGAATCCACCTCCAGAATATGTAGCTGTGTCCGTGGGCTGATAGCGTAGTATACAGCAGCATATAAATCTGTACATATTTTGTAGGCATTATGTATTTGATGCAGCGTATTTTGTGTGCATTACCTGCTAAAGTAGCAGTGACATCATCAGGACTGCTGTTAGAAATCACGGTGCACCATACAGCCTACCTGGTAGCCCCCTCCGGCTGAAAGTGACTGAGGACATATATTTATCAGTCCCTTTCTCTACAGCTTCAGCTGCACAGATCAATGAATAGGAAGCACTCTGAGGCCTCGTACACACGACCAGTTTCCTCGGCAGAATTCAGCTTCCGACCGAGTTTCTGGCTGAATTCTGCCGAGAAACCCGGCCGTGTGTACACTTTCGGCCGAGGAAGCCGACGAGGAGCTCGGCGAGGAAATAGAGAACATGTTCTCTATTTCCTCGTTGTTCTATGGGAGCTCTCGTCCCGCCGAGCTCCTCGGCGGCTTCAGTGCTGAACTGGCCGAGGAACTCGATGTGTTTGGCACGCCGAGTTCCTCGGCCGTGTGTACGAGGCTTGAGGCTTCCTGTTTATTCACAAACAGAAGCACAGTAAGCACAGTTTACTATGCTTCAGCAACAAATGGACACAGCAGTGATTGGTACCAATCACTCACTATGTTTATTCAGGAAAGGAAGGGGTCAATATTTGACATATTTACCAGACCCTTCCCCCTGCTTTCCATTTTGAAACATTTCACTGTGTGTCTGCAGCAGCTGCTTGAGAGATTGAAGGGAATCCGGCACTGCTGCGGGGGAAAGGGGCACACAGTGGGGCCCAGATAACAGATGGAGGGGTGCATGTGCTAGAAGCAATCCCCCTGCAGTGCAGCCAGAGGGAGGCAGAAGAGGAGAAGCTGGCAGCGCTCCAGAGGGAGGCAAGAGAGGAGAAGCTGGCAGCGCTCCAGAGGGAGGCAGAAGAGGATCAGGGATTGATTTACTGAAGGCAAGCAGACTGTGCACTTTGTAAAGTGCAGTTGCACTCTAAAGTAGGGTGACCAGACATCCCCGGTTTCCGGGGACAGTCACCGGATTGAAGACACTTAAAAATTGGGCGGCACAGTGACAGGGGGCACAGAGGGGGATAAGAAGCAGGCAGAACAGGGAGGGGGATTGGTTCAGAGGTAAGTAATTCTATAATTGCCCCTCCATCCGACCACAATGATTCCCTCTGCTGTCCAGGCCCCCCTGTTTGCCCGGGCCCCCTACAGGAGGTCTAGTGGTCCCCCCCATCAGCGGCCCTGAGTATATACATCTTGCTTACACAGTTTAATCAGAATAGGTGCTAGGAAAGGAAAGGGAGCGGCGATGGGTGGTCCATAAGGGGCCCAGCCCCTCTAATCTCCATGCGCCGCCCCCTAATTACCATGCATTTTTTTTTAAGAACATGATTAGAGCCTTGGGCTCTAATTGACTTCAAAAAGGTTGGGCTCTGCGCCCTGAGCCCACCTACTTGTGACATTGGCAAATCAATATTCGCTATTATCTTGCAGCCTCCGGCCAATCAGGACAGGAAGCGGGTCTTAAGACTGGATTGGCTGGGAGGAGAAGCCAGGGAAGCCCCGACCTGTATGGGTTAAGTGTGCAGACCTGGCGGGGGGGTATTTTTTGCCGTTCCCCCAAAAAAATGGAGCACCAGCCGCCACTGGAAGGGAGCATTTTTAATACTACAGTAGTTAGATTTAGATTTGATTTTACTTTAATAATAAAATAAATAAAAAAATCACTTTAATATGTACCTTAGGCACATTTTGATTGATAATAAAACATTTTTATTCTCCTGTGTTGTCATGGAGATGAGAAGGTACAGTGTGTGATGTTGGTGTCCGAGTCTTTCATTTTTTTTTTTCAAGGAACAAAAACAAGCATTCGAGTTTTATCGCTTCGCTTTTGCACGCAATAATCCATTCTTCTTTTCATGCATTGTTGAAGCTAGTTTGTAAAAAATAAAAATACAAGAAGTGACACCTTCACTGTGGCTCCAACACTTATTATGGATTTCTCGGAGTTAAAGCCACATGGACAGTCATCAACCGGCTACCTGCTCACCTCTCAGCCCCATTCTTGGTAACTCTCTGAGGGACTATTGTTTCCATGGAGGGTCTCTATGGTGAATGTCCCATTGAATTCTTCCGAATGACATGATTCTTTGTCTTCTTCACTCACAATGGCTATAAGTACAGTCAATTGCAATTGAATTTGAAATGTGGAGAAAATGGGTTCATTTCTCCGAGCATAAAACTGAGCTTTGTGCACAGCTTGAGCTAATAAGGGATCGCTACAGACTGCTAATGCTCGAATATGCTTGTTATCGTTTTTTTTCATCTCACGTAAGTTACCTGATTATAACAAGTGATCAGGCAAAAAAAAAAATATATATATATATATATATATATATATATATATATATATATATATATATATATATATATGTGAATAACAATCTAAGGGAGCAGATCTTTTTTCCTGAATCATGAATCTGTCTTAATTCTTCATAGAGTTGACCTGTCTGAAATCTGAACTCCAGACAGATTCATTAATACATTATGAAAAGTATTTTTTAATGTTAGCTGAATTTTATTTATGATCTGCCTCTTGCAATTCCTTGCACAGCAGAGCTCATACATGGAGAGAGAGAATCCTCATAAAAAGCAGATCAATGCTACTGCAGTGCATATAAAAGACTAGAAAATACACCCTAGAAGACCTACAGTAGGTGTGTTGCCAACATCCCAGTATCTATAGAAACCAGTTGCAGCCCGTCCATAAGGGGCGCAGGGGCGCGCCCCCCTAATCCATGTGCCCGACCCCTAATTTACATGCAGGATGCCAAACACATGGATATTATTATTATTTTATTTTTTTTAAGCACATGATCGAGTTTTGAAGATCAACCAGGAATGGTGGATCATCTGGGAGTGGTGATCATCAGAGTCTGAGGGATCATCTGTGTAGGGAGGATAACACTATGCTCCACTTTTTACAGCCATTCATAAAATGAGAGTTGCAGTGTGGAGCCACTAGAGCCCCATGGAGTTCTCTCTGCTTTTTTAATAGAGAGAGTTTTGTAACTAGAAAATAACTGGTAGGTGACTTTGATGCGGAGGTCCAGCGTTAAATTTTTTTTTTAAAGTCAGCAGCTACAAACACTGTAGCTGCTGACTTTTAATGAGGACACTTACCTGTCCAGGGTGTCCGCAATGTCGGCAGCCGAAGCCGAGCAATCGCTCGGGCTTTGGCTTCCCCGCCGCCATCCTCAGTGAGGGAATCAGAAAGCGTTACGGCTTCACTTTCCGGTTCCCTACCGTACATGCGCAAGTCGTGCGGCGCTATGTGAATGGGCGGATTTCCCAGGAAGGAAATTTCCCAGGAGGCAGCGCGAGGAGGAGAAGAAAAAAGACCACCACGGACGAGGAAGTGGCAGATTAGGATGATCTGCCTAGTAACAGCCGTTTCTGTTAAGTATAAAAACAATATTTATTTTTTCAAATTTTTGTAGCATTTTTGGCTATTTTTTTTTTTTTTTAGGGTGGACCTCCACTTTAAACTCTATTCCTATTTATTAATATTGTACTCCACCGGCTTCAGATTCTCACTGCTTAATAACTAAGCCCTTATACTTTAAACTTGTGCTTTGCCTATGCAGGGCAAAACAACAGCTTTGGTTTTATGCTGTCTTTCCCAGCGGCACAATGTCACCTTGGATGATCATGAAGGACTATCTGGGTATGGAGGATCATCCAGGTATGAAAGATCATCTGGGTATGGAGGATCAACCAGGAATGGTGAATCATCTGGGAATGGTAGATCATCTGGGTATGGAGGATCAACCAGGAATGGTGAATCATCTGGGAATGGTAGATCATCTGGGAATGGTAGATTATCTGGGAAGGAGGAATCCTCCAGGAATGGTGGATCATCTGGGAATGGTAGATCATCTGGTTATGAGGAATCATCTGGGAATGGTGGATCATCTGGGAATAGTAGATCATCTGGGTATGGAGGATCAACCAGGAATGGTAGATCATCTGGGTATGGGGAATCATCCAGGAATGGTGGATCATCTGGGAATGGTAGATCATCTGGGTATGAGGAATCATCTAGGAATGGTGGATCATCTGGGAATAGTAGATCATCTGGGTTTGAGGAATCATCTAGGAATGGTGGATCATCTGGGAATGGTAGGTCATCTGGGTATGAGGAATTATCCAGTAATGGTGGATCATCCGGGAATGGGGTATCATCCTGGAATGGTGGATCATCTGTGTATGGGGGATCACTCAGGTATGGAGAATCATCCAGGCATGAAGAGATAATGTGACTTATATCCCTAAAGCCTTATACACACAATCCAATTATCCGACGTGAATTGTGTGATGACAGGCTGTTGTTGGAAAATCCGTCCGTTTGTACGCTCCATCGGACAATTGTCGGATTTTCCGGAGACAAATGTGGGATAGCATGCTTTAAAATTGTCTGCCAACAATTGTGTGTTATCGGATTTTCCAATCGTGTGTACACAAGATCATCCGACAAAACTCCAAAGTACAAACACGCATGGTCAGAAGCAATTCTCACCATAACACAAGATTAGCAGGGTGGCGCTAAAGAGCTGAAAAACCACGTAGTTTTGTGTTTGTTGGCCGACAATTCTTTGCCGTTTGTATGCAAGACAAGTTCCTGCCCAACGCCCTTCGGACAAAAGTCCTGCGCATCCGATCGTATCTATGAGGCTTAACTCTCACGTGACTGGTACAAATGCTTGCTGATTGTCCCAGCGCTGCACAAGCTAAATATAAAGTTGAATCATATTTGTACTGTTTTACATTCCAAAGTATTTGTAGTTCTGTTGAAGATCAGTCTGCAGCTAAAACAGTAAAAATATGATTCAGACTATTGGAAACCGCAATACTAACCTGGTTATTTTTAAATGTCTGTATGACTGCAAAAAAAAAAAAAATAGGTTTAGATGTTTGCCTGGAATTCCAAATGCAGTTTTAATTCTACTTGGAGTGTACTGTTCAGCTTCTCACCCAGAGCCAAGTACATCCTACCACAGCATATGATGTACGTAAGGCCTCGTACACACAACCGTTTTACTCTGCAAAATCCATCAAGAAAAATGCTGGCAGAGCTTTTTTGCCAAGGAAAACGATCATGTGTATGTTTTTCGTCAAGAAAACTGTTGTGGATCTCGGCGAGAAAAAAAGAGAACATGTTCTCTTTTTTTTCGTCGGGAGTCTCTATTTCCTCATCGTGTTTCTCATCGGGCTTGTTTTACGACGAGAAACACGTTCGTGTGTATGCTAAGAAACCCGCGCATGCTCACAATAAAGTATGAGACGGGAGCGCACCTTCGGTAAAAGTAGGGTTTGTAATGGAGATAGCACATTCGTCACGCTGTAACAGACTGAAAAGCGCGAATCGTCTCTCACCAAACTTTTACTAACACGCAGTAACATGAGATTAGCAAAAGCAGCCCAAAGGGTGGCGCCAGTGGAATAGAACTTCCCCTTTATAGTGCCGTCATACGTGTTGTACGTCACCGCGTTTGAGAACGACGAGATTTTGTCTTGACAGTGTGTATGCAAAGAAAGCTTGACAAGATTCTCGACAAGCCTGACAAGGAACTCGTCGAGGAAAACGATGTTTCATTTACGACAAGATTCTCGGTCGCGTGTACGAGGCCTGAGAATCCCTATAAGAATGTAATCTGATGGTAATCACCATACAGTATTTCATTTTCTGCTCATAATTCCTTCCAATATATGTTACATGCAATGCTGAATGACCACCCACCAACCCAAAATTACGCCTCATCAAATTAAAAACACTTCTGTCAGTGAACAGCATGTGGTTAATACATAAATAATGTTTGATAAAAAATGCCAGCATGTCTCTATCGCAGTTAATGTGAATTTTTGATGTACAGCTCTTGAAGGTGACGGGGAGCTTTAAAAATGTTTATTTTACCCAAGTGTAAATCACTGAAGTGTTTCTATAATTTTTGCACAGTGTGTTTCTCTGGGATACCATTTTGACTCATATGTTCCTCCATATAAATTGAAAACATCATGTACCAAAAGATTTGTCTAATGATTAGAGTCTACGTCTTATGAGAGACTGTTTACATCTAAACTGGCCACATTACATAACCACAAAACGCTTTCAGGAAACCGGCTGCCCTTTGCTTGAAACACAAATATTTACCATCAATAGTTAAGCCCTAGGGAATAGTGAAATAGAGAGATTTGGGCGAAAAGTGGGATAAATTGGCCACATTTATTATTTCAATTAAATGCATTGAAGTAAATGGGAAAGCTAAATTAAAGGATCCTAAAACCCAAGAGAAAAGAATATAGCTTATCAGTCCTTCGATGCGTTAGTTTGAATTTTTCAGGCTAAGAACATTTTCAGCAAGTACAGAAAATACTTGTTGATTTTCCTAAAAAAATCAGTTCTCATCTCTTCCTGTAAGCTGACATGAAGGCCACAATCAAATGTGCCTTACAAGCTGCCTTTTTTATAATGGCCAAATCCCCTCCCCATGAAATGAAGATGAATCAAGGAAGTCCTATTTGTATTCTAAATCAGGAGAACAACCTAGGGTGTTAACCTTGGCTCGTCCACTGTGAGCCAGCAATGTTACCCTAGAACTGAAAGTGTGCTATTCACAGTACAGGGGGTCCCCTAATTACAAACATCCGACTTACAAACGACTCCTACTTACAAACAAAGGGAGACAACAGTAAGTGAGAGGAAATCTAACCCTGGGAAGGGAAATTCTCTCGTACACACGACCGTATTTCTCGACAAAATCCATCAAGAAACTTGGTGGCAGAGCTTTTTTGCCGAGGAAAACGGTCGTGTGTATGTTTTTCGTCGAGAAAACTGTTGTGGATCTCGACGAGAAAAAAAAAGAGAACAAGTTCTCTTTTTTCTCGTCGGGAGTCTCAATTTCCTCGTCGTGTTTTTCGTCGGGCTGGTTTACGACGAGAAACACGTTCGTGTGTATGCTTAGAAACCCGCGCATGCTCAGAATAAAGTATGAGACGGGAGCGCACCTTCGGTAAAAGTAGCGCTCGTAATGGAGATAGCACATTCGTCACGCTGTAACAGACTGAAAAGCGCGAATCGTCTCTCACCAAACTTTTACTTAACACGCAGTAACATGAGATTAGCAAAAGCAGCCACAAGGGTGGCGCCAGTGGAATCAAACTTCCCCTTTATAGTGCCGTCGTACGTGTTGTATGTCACCGCGTTCGAGAATGACAAGATTTTGTCTTGACAGTGTGTACGCAAAGAAAGCTTGACAAGATTCTCGACAAGCCTGACAAGGAACTCGTTGAGGAAAACGATGTTTCTTTTACGAGGAGTTTCTCGGTCGTGTGTACAAGGCCTAATGCCTCGTACACACGACCATTTTCCTCGACAGAATCCATCAAGAAACTTGGTGGCAGAGCTTTTTTGCAGAGGAAAACGGTTGTGTGTTTTTCATCGAGAAAACTGTCGTGGAACTCGATGAGAAAAAAAGAGAACAAGTTCTCTTTTTCCTCGTCGGGAGTCTCAATTTCCTCGTCGTGTTCCTCGTGAGGCTGGTTTTCGACGAGAAACACGTTCGTGTGTATGCTTAGAAACCCGCACATGCTCAGAAGGGTGGCGCCAGTGGAATCAAACTTCCCCTTTATAGTGCCGTTGTACGTGTTTTACAGTGTGTACGCAAAGAAAGCTTGTCAAGATTCTCGACAAGCCTAACAAGGAACTCGTCGAGGAAAAAGATGTTTCAGTTACGACAAGTTCCTCGGTCGTGTGTACAAGGCCTGACAGTTAACATGGGAAAAAGGTGTCTCCACTGATGCTTTATCACCAATCTTTGTTTCCCTAATAACCCAAAATTTTCAAAATCCAATTTTCATTGGGACAGAAAGTGAGGTGAAATCTTCTGATCAGGGGCACAGACAGCAAAACAAATGTTACAGGGGTGATAACCCTTCCCCATGCTATCCAAAAAGCTAAACAAATAGTTTTTTTGGCTGGAGCTACACTTAAAAAAATTACCTGTTCCGACTTACAAACAGATTCAACTTAAGAACAAACCTACAGACCCAATCTTGTTTGTAACCCGGGGACCCCCTGTATTGAAAATAAATCAGAAAAATATAATATAAGAAGAAAACAAATGCAACCACCACATCTAAAGACCAGGAAGCTTTAATGCAATATTTTTTCTTTTCTTTGGGGGTTTAGATGCACTTTAAAGACATTTTCAGGATGCAGTGGGCTTTAAGTGACTCCTAAAAGACTTACACTTTTAATGCCGTGTACACGCGACCGTTTAATGACGAGAAAAATGCAATTTTTTAAATTGGTCGTGAAAAAGAGTCGTGTGTATGCTCCAGAGCATTTTTCTCGACAAGAAAAATGTCAAAATGTTAAAAATTTAGAACCTGCTCTATTTTTTCTTGTCGTTTTTCACGTCGTTGTTTTTCTCGTTGTGAAAAACGGCTGTGTGTACGCTTTAACGAGGGGGGGGGATGTGCATGCTCAAAAGCAAGTTATGAGATGGGAGTGCTCGTTCTGGTAAAACTTGCGTTCGTAATGGAGATAGCACATTCGTCAGGCTGTAACAGACTGAAAAACACAAAGACTGAAAAGCACAAATCGTCTCTCACCAAACTTTTACTAACGCGGTAACAAGAAATCAGCAAAAGCAGTCCAAAGGGTGGCACCATTTGAATGGAACTTCCCCTTTATAGTGCCGTTGTACATGTTGTACGTCACCGCCCATTGCTTGAGCATTTTTTTTCACGATCGCGTGTATGCAAAGCAAGCTTGAGAGGAATCACGTCGAGAAAAAGTTTGTTCTTTTCCAATAACATGAATAACGGTCGTGTGTACGCGGCATAAGACTTTAATTGCAGTATATACCAGAGAACAGACCATTATAAATGTCCCCCTTGGAGTTCACAGCAGCTCCTAGTTTTTAACACAATAATGGTTATTACTGCATTCAGCTAAACTGGATCACACTTTAAAAATTCTTTAGAAATATGTAAAGTTTTTTAAATTTGGGAAGAACATCCTATCTCCCATTAAAATGATTTATAATGTGCATAACCCACGGCACTTAACATTTACAGCTAACAGAGGAAGTGGCTTTAATAAAGCAGGCTTGCTTAGCAATAAATTGCCCTCTGACTTCATAAACTGTCACTTATGAAAACGATGGAATATTCTTGACAGTCTGCTCACTTTTAGTTACTTACCATGGCCGTCGTCCAAGAAATCAGTGATGGTGGCCGAGGTGCACTTTGACCATGGTTTGGAGGCATCAATGCTCGTCAGAACGGATGACATCAGACGTTTATCTTCAAGGGTGCCAAAGTTCTCCTCGCAGAATTTAGAATCATCATGGGACAGCCCAAGGAGATGTCCTGCAAACAGAGAAAACATATGGATGGAATGTATTACAAGGAATGGTATAAATGCTGTAGTTAGGTCGTCATCTGCAGACTTTTCCGTACAGACAGTGGAAAGACTGGTTAGAAGATTCATACTGTATACCGGTACATGCAAACATTTTTCCTGCTTATTCTATGTATGTTGAGAATTTATCCATCAAAATATCTATCTGCTATTTCTCTCTTTACATCTTTTTTTCTGGCTAAAACAACGATGGAGGCATGAACGATCATATTTCTGTTAAAAAGTTAGTCCACCCAAAAGTCATATCTTAGTTATAATGGACAGAGTTAGCCCCTGAGTTCTTGTATGTCTTGGATACTCCAACAGCAAATACAGAGCCAGGACCTGGCTGTGAACTAGTGACAGTCAGTCAATTGACTGGTTCATGTGGTCACCAAGTTTCCAGATCCAGGCTATGGTGGCAGTTTTTTTTGGTGGCAGGCTGCATTTTGTGTTATCATAGTAGGAACTGTCACTAAGACTTAGGCCCTGTACACACGTCCGAGGAACTCGACGGGCAAAACACATAGTTTTGCTCGTCGAGTTCCTTGTGAAGCCGCCGAGGATCTCTGCGAGCCAAGTTTCCCCATTGACTAACCGAGGAAATAGAGAACATGTTCTCTATTGGGCTCGACGAGTTCCTCGTCGGCTTCCTCGGCCAAAAGTGTACACACGACTGGGTTTCTCGGCAGAATACGGCTCCTATCAAGTTTCTGGCTGAATTCTGCCGAGAAACTCGGTCTTGTGTACGGGGCCTTACTATATTAATACTAAATATCATAATGATAGCTATTTTGCTTGAGGTACTGGGAAATTATCAAAACAATTAAACCGACTTGATGGATTACTAAAGGACTGTCCTGATTTGATCATGAAAGCACCCAGGGCTTTTTTTCAGGGGGAACTTGGTGGAGCTCAGTTCCACCACCTCTGGCTCAGAGCCTTGGGGGGGGGGCCTACTCACCACAATCACAATCACAGAAGTCCGGTTTCTGTGTTTACAAGTGACAGCTCTGCACTCTGTGTGTAACTCTGCACTCTGTATGTAATGCAATCCTAGTATTTAATGCCCCTTTAAGACCCTCCTATTGTTCGAGAAAATTAACTGACCACACCCACTTTTTGATGTGATTTGGAGGGTGTGTGTAGGGGGAGGGATTTTGGGGGGGTTGTGGTTGAGTTCCAGCACCTATTGTGTGAGAAAAAAAGCCCTGAAGGCACCTAAAATATTCTCTACATCTGTCACACCACTAAACATGTTGAATTCACAATTTAAAATAGCAAAGCTGGATGACAATAAGCTTCAGTGTCTGCAGTCACTTAAAGCGGTAGTAAACTCCACTCCACCAGCTTATAATAAAGCTTACTTGTAGGTAAAATATCTTCTAAGGGCCCTTTCACACAGGCTGACTGATCAGGCCCGCCTGTCAGTTTTTCAGGTGGACCTGATCAGACCTTGCAGTCTCCTCTATAGAGCGGCGGATGTCAGTGGACACATGTCCGCTGACACCCGCCGCTATTCGAGCCGATCCTGCCCACACAAAAAAATACGGCTGGTGGTCCTATTTTCCATCCGTCTGGCGGTTCGGAAGAAATGGACATGCGGTCTGTTTTGATCCGATTTCCCCATAGAGGAGAGCGGGACTGTGTCCATTTCCACTCTGTACAGTGTGTGGAGACGGACCGGTCATCCGCCTGCTCAGCGGAGATCAGTGGAGAGATCCCCGCTGAACAAGTGGAAATTCGCTGCACGGAGGCCTGTGTGAAATGGGCCTTAACCTGTACTGTTTAGGAGATATTCACATGTTTTGCAGCCAGTGCCGGCCCCGGCGCATGTGCACTGTGCTCGGAATTGTCAATTTTAAATACCCAGCTTACCCATTAGTCCTGCCATGAAGGTCCTTGTGCAGACAGACACTTCCTGCTAAGGGGAACAACACTCTGTCTTTGTCTTCAGTTGTTATGCTGAGTTGTTACCATGTCACCCAAGCTTCCAATGGGGACTATAAGAGGTCTTTTAAACACACATTATGTAAGTGGGGTATACTGTTTTCATCATTAGTAAACCCATCATTGGAGCCATCGAGGGAGTACATGTAGACAGGAAGTGACTGCAAAGGGACTTTTAAAAAAATGAGGGAGATTAGATTCAGTAGGAGCTGACGTCAACCCGCCGCATCTGGTTCCCAGAGAGGATTAAAAAGGGGAAGTTGGGACTTTAAAAGAGACATGTGAGTCACATGTCTCCATCCCTAAATCTGTGTAAAGAAAGGGGGGGTTCTCAGAGCGGTGGCCATCTTGGTATGTTTGGTCGTTTTAGGTTTTATTACCTCTTGTATCTCTCGACCTTCCCTCTTAGATTGTAAGATCTAAGAAGGAAGGTCCTCTGATTCCTACTGTATTAAAGTGTATTGTATTTGTACTGTCTACCCTCAAGTTGTAAAGTGCTGTGTAAACTGTTGGTGCTTTATAAATCCTGTATAATAATAATAATAAATAATACTCAAAGTCCCAGTGTATTTATGTGTATGCACTTGGAAAGAAAAGAGGGAGAGGATTGGGACTAGCCAGGTCATGGAGCCAGTGAACTGTGACGGGGCTAAAAGAATTCATGACATAACCCCCCACATTTCCCTTCATACCCCTGATATTCCATTTCAAGACTATCAGATTCCATGTAAGCCTCATGTCTTTGGGTGCAATCAGGGAGCACCTTCACAGGATTAACTTTGTCCCAAAATATAATACTTTGACATATTTCTCGTTTTATTTCTCCACTGGAGACATAAAAAAAACAACAGAGAAAGGTGATTTTTACTTTCGCAAACTATTAAACTAGCAAAGAAGTAGCAAACTATATTTAAAAAAAAAAGTAAACTGCATCTCAAAGCGTCGACGTATTGCAGGTGTTCTACTCAGTATTTAATTAAACAACCAACTCAAAGCACTAATTGCCTTGAATGTATTCCCCCCGGTAAAAGTTATGTAATTTCTTCTTGTCACCTTCTATTTTTTCCGTGGTACAGAATGCCAACATTAACACGACTTAACTAGAAACTTCACAGTGTGTATCAAGTGGAGTATAGATTGCATTTTACAGACTTAAGAATTTAAGAAGCTTAATTTAAGAAACACACACAGAGTTCCCTTCTGTGTTTCTTAATGTGTAAAATGCTGTGAAATGTTTGAACTTTACAATATAAGCACAGCCTTGTAGGTTTAGTAGGGTTATTTAAGGAGGAACTCCAAAATAAACAAAAAAATATTTCACAGTTTCCATTAGCAGAGCCATTTAGATCTCTAGTTATAACTGTTGGTAGTCGTTCATTTTGATGATCTAAAGCTTGCTGAAAGTGCTTGAAAATTGATGTACTGTATATGGCCAGCATAATGAAAACTTATAGTGAAGCTGTGCCATGTACATTAAAGTTCACTTAGTTGCCCGTCCTCTCTTTGCCCAGTTCTTTGCACTCCTCTACGGTACATACCAACTGTCATACACCCCATACTCCTCTCCTGCACATACTACCCACTGTCATACCCTTCATAATCCTCTCCTGCACATACATCCCATCATCATATTCTCCACTCCCCTCTACTACACATAGTGGCCAATGTAATATCCTTCTCACTCCTTTTACACACATACTACCCACTGTCAAACCCTTCATATTTTTCTCCTGCACATACGGGCCATCATCATATTCTCGCTCTCTTCTATCACATATGGTGTCCAATGTAGTATTATTTGGACTTCTCTACTGAACATACTGCCCATCAACAAGCCCTCCACATTCCCTTCCCACACATACTGTCCACTATCATACCCTCTGTACTCCTCTTCGCATACCACTTGTTGCCATACTCTGCACTCACCTCCCACATATACTGCCTACTATACTATTCTCTGTGCTGCTCTCCCAAACAAACTGCCCAGTGCTATACCCTTCATGCTCCTCTTCACATAGTGCCCACTGTCATACTCTCCACTCTTCTGTACCACATATAATTCCAATGGTCTTACCCTCAACACTTCTCTCTCACACATACTGACCACTGTTATAACCTCTGCATTCCTTTTCCGCATATACTGCCTATAGTAATACCTTCTGCACTTCTCTTCACATTCTGCCCACTGTCATACCATTCTCACTACTCCCTGCACATACTGCCCACCAGCATACCCTTCTCACTCCTCTCTGCATATACTACCCACCATCATACCCTTTTCACTCTTTTCCTACACATACTACCCACCGTCATACCCTTCTCATTCCTCTCCTGCACATACTGCTCACCATCATACCATTCTCACTCCTCTTTTGCACATACTACTCACTGTCATACCTTTCTCACTCCTCTCTGCACATATTACCCACTGTCATACCCTTCTCACTCCTCTTTTGCACATACTGCCCACTGTCATACCCTTCTTACTCCGCTTCTGCACATACTGTCCACCATTATACCCTTTTTACTCCTCTCCTGCACATACTGCCCACCATCATACCCTTCTCACGTCTCTCCTGCACATACTACCCAACATAATACCCTTCTCACTCCTCTCCTGTACATTCTACCCCCTCATACCCTTCGCACTCCTCTCCTGCACATACTGCCCACCGTCATACCCTTCTCACTCTTCTCCTGCACATACTGTCCACTATCATACCCTACTCACTCCTCTCCTGCACATACTGCCCACCGTCATACCCTTCTCATGCCTCTCCTGCACATACTACCCAACATAATACCCTTCTCACTCCTCTCCTGCACATACTTCCCACCATCATACCCTTCTCACGCCTCTCCTGCATACACTGCCTTCCGGCTGAGGAAGAGGATAGTCCCCAAAAACACATCCCTTGTAAATAGAATGTATCCATGTGATGTGGCAATATGAGGATCATCTGACAAACACCAGAAGGAAGAAAATCAGCATATCAGAGAGATGGTAAGGAGACCAAAATGTACCACTAGTTATATATCACCCTGCCTGGGTGATATGACGCTGACCACGATTTTGAGCGCATTGTTTTCTATTCCTCAAAGCTCAACATTTTGTCTATACTCTTTGTTCTCCCTTTGTACTTTATATTAAAAAGACTGTCTATGCTGAAATACAAAGTTCCTACATAAGTTCAATGAAATATAAGGTACAGTATTTATAAAAGTCAGTCTTTTGACAGGCCTCAGATCAATTTGTGTTACTAAATGGATAATAATTCCTGCAGCTGACAAAATCATATTAGCTGTACAAACACATCCAGGAAACGGAGCACTCAAAACACCATGTTAGTTGACGTGTCTCCATGAAGCAATAGGCTTCGAAAATGACTTTAATATGTTTTATTATCCTTATGTAATTCTGGTGACTGACATCGCCTCACCGTGACATCACTTACAAGCCCTGAGTCTGTGGATAGAGCAGTAAGCCTGGCATGTCAAGCATCTGAGGTTCTGGTGATTTGTGATGGTTGGGTAGAAGGGATATCACTTATGATGGCCCAGTGGGAAAAGGAGGAAATCTGCAGAGGAATGGCTAAATAACGTTGACATAAGTTTTCATCCAATTGCAGGCAATTAGATTAAGGGGCTTTCTCTGGGAGCTGTATGCTGTAACTGGATGGTGTCACGACTGAATAACCTCGCAAGGCGAACTGTATGCTTGTCTAATAGGATAATCAAAGGCACAGAACATTTTGGGATGTTGCTCTGCCTTCGGAGGATTTATATTTATCCAGTAAAAAACAGGACGATATAACATTTAAGCTAAGGCCGGCCTTAATTGATACGATGAAATATGGCAAAGTGATATAGCTGGCGTCACGCGAACACTGTTTGCATTACACCTGACTTAAACTTAAATATTTTTTCCCATGATTAGTTTGGGAAATAGGATAGACACTCTGTAAGACTTTTATTCCCAGCTGTGTGCCTCGGAAAGATGTTACTTCATATCCTGCTCATGACTATACAGGAATGACATTGATCAGGAGTTTTAACTTCAATCCGACCTTACTTGCTGCATGCTTGTTCTGGATCAGTGACTACGAAAGCGCCAAAGACAGAGGGGCAGATTCAGGTACCTGTGCGCCTAGTTACGGCGGCGCAGCGTATTGTATTTACGCTACGCCGACGCAACTTACAGGAGCAAGTGCAGTATTCACAAAGCACTTGCTCCGTAAGTTGCAGCGGCGTAGCGTAGATGGGGCCGGCGTAAACCCGCGTAATTCAAATGTGGAAGGGGGGCGTGTTTTATGCTAATGTGCTACGACCTGACATGATTGACGAGTTTTACGAATGGCGCATGCGCCGTCCATGTACATATCCCAGTGTGCATTGCTCTCAAGTACGCCGCAACGACGTATTGGTTTCGACGTGAACGTAAATTACGTCCAGCCCTATTCGCGAACGACTTACGCAAACGACGCAAACAATTCAAATTTCGAAGCGGGAACGACGTCCATACTTAACATTGGCTGCGCCACCTAATAGCAGGAGCAACGTTACGCCGAAAACGACTTACGCAAACGATGTAAAAAACTACCGCCGGGCGCACGTACGTTTGTGAATCGGCGTAACTAGGTAATTTGCATAATCGACGCCGAAAACTACGGGAGCGCCACCTAGCGGCCAGCGTGAGAATGCACCCTAAGATCCGACGGTGTAAGAGACTTATGCCAGTCATATCTTAGGCTAATGTCGGCGTATCTTGCTTTCTGAATACAGAAAGAAGATACGCTGGCGCAGATTTGAATTTACGCGGCATATGATTGGTTTGCGCAAAAGTTATAGCGTTTACAAAATAGGGGGTATTTTTATGGCATTTTTATTAATATTTTTTTTTTACTAGTAATGGCGGCGATCAGCGATTTTTTTTCGGTACTGCGACATTATGGAGGACACTTCGGACACTTTTGACACATTTTTGGGACCATTGGCATTTTTATAGCGATCAGTGCTATAAAAATGTATTGGATTACTATACAAATGTCACTGGCAGTGAAGGGGTTAACACAAGGGGGCGGGGAAGGGGTTAAGTATGTCCCTGGGTGTGTTCTTACTGTGGGGGGGGGGGGGGTGGCCTCACTAGGGGAAACACTGATCCTCTGTTCATACATCGTATGAACAGAAGATCAGCATTTCCCCCCCTGACAGGACCGGGAGCTGTGTGTTTACACACACAGCTCCCGGTCCCCGCTCTGTAACGAGCAATCGCGGGTGCCCGGCGGCGATCGAGCCCGCCGGGCACACGCACGGGAGTCGGGGGCGAGCGGGGGGCGCGCACGCGCCCCTAGTGGCCGCTCAAAGAGCCGCCGTATAGCTACGGGCTCTCGCCCAGGAGAGCCGACCTGCCGCCGTATAATGACGGCGGCTGGTCGGCAAGTAGTTAAAGGATATTTAGAAAATAAAAAACAAACCTTTACAACCCCTTTAATAACCAATCAGAAATCATCTTTTTTCATTCTGACTGCTCTAGATAGATGGAATCTGATTGGTTGCTCTGGGTTAGTGTACTATATACATCATGACCACTCTTCTGTAATACCTTGTAAAATAAATCTGTTAGTGTTTATTCTACAAAGCCCTCCATATAAATTAATGACAGCCTGCAGTCACAATCTCCGCACAGTAACCCATCATTTTGCCATGATAATTCTAGACTAAGCCAAGGTTTCTGCCCCACAGCTTGTAAAAAAAAAAAACATGTGCCAGCCAACCCTAGAATGACATTAAGGTTGGTATATTATCAGTCTTCTCGGATTCCAAAATAAAATGTTTTTTTTTTTAGTGTAGCTGGTTTGCTGGGCTAAATGTTTACATAGATCAGCAAAAGCCAAGGAAGAAAAAAAGCCCCAAACCACAGCAAAAGCTGCTCAGATAGTGTTGTGTCTGAAGCGCTTCCTAATATCCTGGCTGCACATTCGGCTTTGATTTAAGATCATCTAACTTGTGTTTTTCAACTTATTTTAGCAGCCGGCAGCCGCAATCACATATTCCGTGCACCCAACTAGAGCAGCGTATCTTGAAAGAAAGAAAAAAACACGAAGGCTTTTTAATAGGGAAGCTCACTTTTCAGCATAGTCACATCATTTACAAGGAAAATAAAATACATGGCTGCTTTCAAAGAGGAAGAGGAGTTCCTGAGTTAACATTTTTTTTTTTTTCCTGTGATCACAGCCAAGTCCAAAGAACTCATTTCATATACACAAACAGTAGGTGGGAAAAATACCGAAGAATGCGTCAACAGCCGGAGCCGGAATATGACCTGGATGACTGGTTACTGTATGGGTTATCAATTGTGGATAAAGAGAATATCCACACCGTACAAAGAAATACAAATATAAATAAAACACAGAGGATCTGCACTGAAAACATAGCTTATTTTCCCTTCTTTTAAATTCCTCCAGCATTTGAATAATATATACTATATATCAGTGTATTTAGGTTTTGTGCTGCCCTAGGCCTGACTAAAGTCGTGCACACCCAAATTTAAATATGACCCCCCCTTCCTGTCAAGGCCACACCCCTTTCTGTTTAAAGCGGTGGTTCACCCTAAATAACAACATTCTACCATAAAATACAGCATACTAGTGCGAGCTACAGTATGCCTTTATTTATTTTTTTGGCGCCGTACTCACAGTTTAATCCCATAGTGAAGTTTCAGACTCCCCGCGGGGAATGGGCGTTCCTATGGAGAGGGAAGATGATTGACGGCCGGCTATGGCGCGTCACAATTCCCGAAAATAGCCGGAGTAGGTCTCGGCTCTTCACGGCGCTATACGGCGCCTGCGCACAGACTAGGCGCAGGCACCGTGAAGAGCCAAGTCCTATTTCGGCTATTTCCGGAGAAGCGCGCCATAGCTGGCCGTCAATCATGTTCCCCTCTTAATAGGAACGCCTACTCCCCGAGGGAGTCTGAAACTTCACTACGGCATTAAACTGTGAGTACGGGGCCAAAAAATAAAATAAAGGAATACTGTAGCTCGCGCTAGTATGCTTGATGGCATGCTAGAAAAACAAAAATCTTAGGGTGAACCCCCGCTTTAAGGCCCGCCCTGAAATTTTCGAGTGAGGACACTAGTTCTTAGGGCCTGGGGGGTGGGGGGCATTGGATTCCCTTAATTTGCATATATTTTCACTCACTTCCTGTTTGGCTATGGGGCAGGAAGTGAATGGGAAATCTCTGCAATGATCACCGGTAGAAGAAGCACAAATATAGGAGAGCTCGGTAAGAGTGACATTCTTTTATCTTTTACCTTTTGTACCACCTCCCCCTCCCTTTAGAATGTAAGCTCTATGAGCAGGGCCCTCCTGTACCTTCTGTATTGAACTGTACTGTAATTGTGTTGTCCCCCCTCTACATTGTAAAGTGCTACGTAAACTGTTGGCGCTATATAAATAGTGCTATTATAATAATACTAATAATCTTTTGACTATTAACCACTTCCCATTCTGCGGCCGACTATTTACGGCCGCAAGGTGGCTCTGATCTGCCGGGAGGCCGTCAATATAGGGCCTCCAGCCGCGCGCCACATCACACAGGAGCCGATGCGCGTGACTGGCGGCCGCGATGTCCGCCATTCACCTGCGATCGGCAGTCACAGAGCCAGGGACGTGGAGCTCTGTGTGTAAACACAGAGCTCCACGTCCTGTTAGGGAGAGGAGACCAATGGTGTTTCCCTTGTACATAGGGACAACCATTGTTCACCTACCCCAGTCAGTCCCCTCCCCCCACAGTAAGAATCACTCCCAGGGTACATATTTTACCCCTTGATGCCCCCTAGTGTTAACCCCTTCCCTGACAGTCACATTTATACAGTAATCAGTGTATTCCTATAGCACTGTTTGCTGTATAAATGTGAATGGTCCCAAAAATGTGTCAAAAGTGTCCGATGTGTCCGCGTAATATCGCAGTCATGACAAAAATCGCAAATCGCCGCCTAGAAAAAAAAAATAATAAAAGAAAAAGTAATAATTCTATCCCCTATTTTGTAGGCGTTGTAACATTTGCGCAAACCAATCAATATACGCTTATTGCAATTTCTTTTACCAAAAATATGTAGAAGAAAACGTATCGGACTAAACTGAAAAAAATAAAATAAAATTTAAATGGGATATTTATTATAGCAAAAAGTAAAAAATATTGTTTTGTTTTCAAAATTGTCGCTATATTTTTGTTTATAGCGCAAAAAATAAAAACTGCACAGGTGATCAAATACCACCAAAAGAAAGCTCTATTCGTGGTAAAAAAAGGACATCAATTTTGTTTGGGAGCCATGTCGCACAACCTCGCAATTGTCATTCAAAGCATGACAGTGCCAAAAGCTGAAATTTTGCCTGGGCAGGAAGGGGGTATATGTGCCCAGTAAGCAAGTGGTTAAAAAACGAAGACACGTGACTAAATAAATGTAAACCAAAGTAAAAACCTCTCTTTAATAAAACTAGATTGTTTAAATGTCATGCAACCAAACAACTAGTGAAGTTATGATATCTTATCTTGAGAATATTAAGAGATACTTTAAGCATTATCTATAGGCACCAGATGCCCCTGTATAATGAGCCCTGACAACTCTCTGTACCATATACAATACCCGTCCTCCATACACAAACATCATGTCCTACAAGTCGTGCAGAACCTGTCACACTCTGTAAACACGGCACTACATTGTACACAAATTGATAGCGGTTGGAAGTGCTGATCTTAGCAAACCATCCTGCAACATTTTAAATTCATATCTCCTGGAAATCTTGTCAAGGAAGCCTCATTGAAGAAGAGAACATATGCAGAGTTTCATAACCAAGTTTGATGTACAAGCAAAAATTCACTGTAACTACGGCAGAAGGCATTATTCATGAGATGGAAGAAAGGTGTCAATTCTATGGACGTTACAGAGAACCAGGTACTATCCTAATTCTTTATATAGCCATCATCTCACTCAAGCTAAAGTGTCTCAAATTGTATAGATATTTACTGATTTAAAGCCCAACCCTGGACACAGCAAAAAGGGTAAATGTTCAAATGCAAGGGATAATTGCTCATTATGTCCAGGGGTGCAGAGATAGGAAGAATTAATTAAACCCACAACAGTAAAATCAGTCTGTATATGCAGTAAAGCATGCTTGTTATACTCACTGTGGAACCTAAGGGGTTAATCCTCTGCATTGTGTAAAACGACTGTGTAATCCTGTATGCACAGATCCTCCTCTTCTTCCACTGACTCCATAACATGTCCGGATAAGACAGAGTTACTGGAGTCAGGCTGAACATGCTCAGTTTGGTGTGTATTACTATTTTTCTTCTTTTTCTTGGGAGAGTGCATGTGATAAGCACAGGGCCAATCAGCACTGTCCAGACAGATGGTCAGGGGTCCTGAATCCAACTAGGACAGCTCAGTGCAGCATAAAAACACCTCCTACAAGCTTTAACCAGACACTGATAGAAGTCACAAGACTGCTATATACTTCTGATGAGAAAAGGTATTTTTATTTATTAAAACGATTTCCATGTCCATGTTCTGTGTGCCATGGGAGACCAGCTATAGTGAATGCAGGGTCCTGGGTTTAGTAACACTTTAATTTATTTTGTGCTCAATAGGCTTCTCCCAATCCTGTGACCAATCCTCGGCAGCCTCCTCTGTAAACCACACTTGGCTGCAGTTGTAGTTTATGGCCCACACTTGCAAAGCAAGGTTAGTTTTAAAAATTGTCAATATGCCGCGATGGGTGCAACCTGCACTGAGACAAACTGGAAAAGTACAACATGGTCCAAATCCTCAGGATAAATCCTATGGCTTTAGGAACCGCTGAAGGATCCAATCCAGTACACTTGATGCAGCACTTCTAAGAGACTGAAGCAATCTCTAAGCGGCAAACAGACAAAAAGTGTGAAGTGCACAGGCTGAGTGTAGTAGGTGTGTAAAAAATGTATTAAATGAAGACAATTAGCAACTTACATGTAGTAAAATAAATGATGCTTATCATGGTTCTCAAAAGTAATCCCAGCTGGGGAGGATACCAAGGAAATGTTACAACGGATACAGTGGATATGGTCTGGATGGCACCTGCAATAGCTACAGTAATAGACTCAGCAAAGGGAGCGCCGATCTAAGTGAAGTTATGGAGTCTGGTAGCTGGGTTGACCAGGCAGCCACAGGACGCAGAACATGTGGATTGATGGCCCCGACTTTCATACTTCGCTCCTTACATAAGCAACAGCTCCATCTTAGGATACTGGATGGCGCTTACTCCCAGCAGCAGATGCACCAATGACTGTAATTCATGAGATGATACACACTGTGATTTGTCAATTATCGTTTTCTGTGTCCACTGCTCCACTTTGATGCACTTAGATTGGTGTCCCCTTGCTGTCTTAGCTTTTGCAGGAGCCATCCAGACCATATCCAGTGTATCCATCGTGACAGTTTCCTTGGTGTCCTCCTCAGCTGGGATTCCTTTTAAGACCCTTGACAAGCATAATTCACCTTACTTTATCTGAGTTGCTAATTGTCTTCCTTTAATAAATGTTTACATACCCACTATACTTAGCCACTTTTTATCTGTTAGTAGCCCTGTATTGTATCTTATGATGCCAAGAGACCACCCACAGGCCAGAGCACTAGTGCCAGCTATAGGATATATAACAAGGTCTTTTCCTATAATGTCTTGAGCAGGGATTTCCAAACTGCGGCCCGGGGGGCGAATGTGACCCTTTGCTTGCCTTTATCCGGCCCGTGGTGCACAATTCTTCCCACTGATTTGAGACATTACAACTGACATCAACAATGGAGTACTGTTCCTCCTAATGAATGATACCAAAAATGGAGCACTATTCCTCCCAGTGATACCAATGATCCCTCCCCCTAATACCAAATCTTGGAAAGTTTATTCCCAATGATGCCAGTAAAATTTCCACTCCTGCTGGCCACAGTCCAGCCCCCTAAAGCCTGAAGGACAATACATTGGCCCTGTGTTTAGAAAGTTAGGAGAACTCTGCTCTGAACATAATGAGCATTTGTAACGGTCACCACCGTTTACGACCTTCCATCAACCCACGACAGCTTATCGACACTCCACAATCAGGCAAACGAACACGACCCAATGGAATTCCCCCCAGACACGATACACACAGCTCTGTTCTGGTTTCAAATGCAAGACAACTTTAATGGTTAGCTCTCAAGTTTATATGCAGTTTAAGCATGAAAGGAACAATCAAACTCTCCACCCACACCTCACACCCTGGGGGGGCTTCAATACACCTTCAGATGGCTAATTGCTAAACATTCCAGATATCTCGGCGCCGGGCTATAATTATCACTGCACCTGAGAAGTCACATTCCTTCATTAACAGAATTCAAACAAAACACCATCACATAATAAATCCCCCTCAATCTACATCTTTAGACAGACGTTCTGTCTCCGCATACAGCTTGACAAGTTCCATTCCACACACACAACAGTATTTAGCATACATAATGAGAGATCCTGGACCAGACTCAATTAGCATGTCAACAGTCTACACAGAGAGATGAGTCATAGAATAAACCAATACTTTGCAATATCTCCTGCAATATGAGCTATCAGTAATGTCCCCTGTCCTGTAATTTAGGATATCATTTCTCAGTCACCCTATGGCCCTATCGGACATAAGGTGACCCTAGACATAAGAGTTATTAATGACGCTGGCACAGGCCCCTCATCCTTCCAAAGTCTCTGTTTGTCCCGGGTCATTCCGTTACAGCATTTGACACTTGTAGTTTAGGGGGCCCTACTGCAAGGGGAGATTTTTCTCTAATTCCCGGAGTTGAGCTTTAAAGCTGAACTCACAATATACACTTCACCTATATGCAGCATATGGGAGCTTTCCTTCCTGCCAAAGATTTTTTACTTTTGTCCATCCAGCTGACCTGACTTTTCTCTGCACATTTTGGAAACACAGCTAGGTCACCTCTCCACCCCCATCCTGTGATTGGACAGGGAAAAAGAAGCAGCACCTGATTGGTCCCAAGAGCTGTCCCTCCCTCTCTCTGCCTGAATGCTTCCGTACAAGGCAATTCAAAAGCCTGAAATCAAATAAAAATGCAAATATTTATTATAGTTGACTTTAAAATACAATAATTATTTTATTATCCAACTGTTCATTTTACAATGTTTGTCGTTAAGCTGCAAAAAAAAAAAAAAAACATCACGCTGCAAAAAATACAAAGAGCTTGGATGTTCATGGTTCATTTACAAGTCTTTATTCTTTCTTGGTTTTATATTTAAAAAAGGTTTAGCGTTGATCCTCTAAGAATACATAGGATTAGAGCTAGTCAGCTAAGCAAATCACTGGCTTCTTTTCCTTCTTAAACCCTTTACTATAGCTATAGCATATACAGACTAGTATCAGCATAGCGGGTAGGGGGAATACTGTGCTTTGCCGCTATGGGGAGGCCAACTTGTATGCCTGGTAAGAAAAGAGATGACTGCACACCTTCCCTCATGGACAGTATAGCCCAAAGCAAAAAAATAAATAAGTGCAGGGCTACCTTTACTGGTGGGACCGTGGAATCAGCGGCAGAGAGGGTTAACAAAGGTTTAGGATGTCAATAGGTAGTCGCTTACTGGTTGATGGGTTCTCAGTGGGGAGGAGGGGCTGAAAGGGGGTCTTGTAGGAGGTCTGGCAAGTACCCGGCATCCAGAGAAGACATGTGGAGAAAGAATGTTCCTGCCCGCAGCCCCTTCACTGGATCGGCTCTTCTTTAAGTGGTGATGTTGGCCTGGTTGTTGGGGTCTTTGAAGGCATTGTTAAAATCTGCCGTGCTTACCATGTTCGGGACTCATTTAAGGTATGGAGTCCCCTGTGGAATGGCAGTTAATTGTGAGTTGACTGGTTAGTTAAATGGTAAGATATCTTCAGAAAGTTGAGGTTGTCCCCAAAACGGTGTTGTGTGTCTGGGGGCCGTGTAAGTGTTATGCAGATACAAAAGTGCATACGTGATACTTGGTGCCTCCAAAGATCGGCAACCTTATGTTTATTGTGATTGTATTATTATTTTGGTTACAGTTTTAAGGGGATGTTTGTTCTACTTGGTTATTCGTTAATAAATGTCAGTTTTGGCTAACTTTACTCCAAAATGTGGTCACGGTTTTATTTCAGTTTAAGTGGGGTAAAGGGAAGGGCAAGATAATGGTCATTATTCAGGTGGTGCTAATTACATCGGTGGTACCTTAGTCATGCTTTGGTAAAATATCACCTGCACATCAGAGAATTCTGCTCACAGGACTTGCAAATTAGAAAAGAAGATCTTCTTTATTTTATTTATTGATGTTGCACATATGCGCAGTGTGACAAAGACATTTAAAGTGGATGTAAACCCACTTTCATCCTTTCTAAACTACGGCCATAGTGCTGATCTATAAGGATATAGATGCCTCCTGCATGTATCCTTACCTGTCAAATGTCTCCCCTCTGTCTGTTATAAGAACTGAAAAACTGCAGATTCTGTGGGTGGGTCGGTTGTCTGGAGCTCGGTGGGTGGAGTCGTAATGTCAGTAGACTCCCCACCCACCTCTACACTCCCCTTGTCAACATGCATTTTTTCCTACGTATTACTTACACTGAATTCTGCTATGATCACTAACATCCAGTCAAAATCCAGAAAAGTAACCACATGACTTCAGAAAAGGAGTGGGGGTGGGAATTAAAAAAGAATGGCTGTCTCCAGGCTTGAATGAGATACAGGTGCATTATCCACTTACATGGAGGTTAAGGAAGTAAGGCACGAGTCCATCCACACTGGCATGGCATTCACTGCAGAGCGGCATTCTGAAGAGCTGATTTTTCTGCCTGTGGGGGAGAAATCCTAGCCAGCAGTATCTCTGGGACCATGGCAATGAAATTGAGGCTTGTATCAGGCCAATGGTGAGTACTGGAACGGGGCGTCGGGTGTGATGACGTCACTGGTGGGTTGCAATGGCGTTTCGGGGCATGCGCATTGGTAGATAGAACTCAGGGCACGCTCCTTTGTCAAGCTCATTTGGACTGCTAAAGTAATCTATACAGGTCTCCCCTCTTCATCTCTCCCCTCGACATATACTGTGTATCCACTTTAAAGACTTATTAATGGACTAATGAATTAAATCTCATACTATTTAGCAGCGCCACTACCTATTTTTTTGTCTATGTCTGGCGCCAACAACCAAGCCACTTAAATCCCCTTTCTTCCCCATTCTGATGCTCGGTTTGAAACTCAGCAAGTTGGCTTCACCTAGATGCCTAAATGCAATGAGTTGCTGCAATATGATTGGCTGATTAGAAATTTGTGTTACCAAGCAATTGAACAGGTGTACCTAATAAAGTGGCCGGTGAGTGTATACTATATACTGTTGTATTGGACACTACCAGTTCAATTAACCACTTCCCGCCCGGCCTATGGCTGATTTACGTCCGGGAAGTGGTTATGAAATCCTGACAGGACGTTCTAGAACGTCCTGCAGGATTTCATGCCGCGCGCGCCCGTGGGGGCGCGCATCGCGGCGATCGGTGATGCGGGGTGTCAGTCTGACACCCTGCATCTCCGATCTCGGTAAAGAGCCTCCGGCGGAGACTCTTTACCACGTGATCAGCCGTGTCCAACCACGGCTGATCACGATGTAAACAGGAAGAGCCGTCGATGGCTCTTCCTCACTCGCGTCTGACAGACGCGAGTAGAGGATAGCCGATCGGCGGCTCTCCTGACAGGGGGGGTTAGCGCTGATTGTTTATCAGCGCAGCCCCCCCTCGGATCGCCACACTGGACCACCAGGGATGCCCACCCTGGAGCACCAGGGTGGGCAAAAAAAAAAAAATGCCAAAAAAAAAGTCTAAAAAATAAATAAAAAAAAAAGCATAAAGAAAAAAGATGCCAGTCAGTGCCCACAAATGGGCACTGACTGGCAACCTGGCAAAAATCAGTGCTGCCACCCCAGTGTCCATCAGCGCCACCCCAGTGTCCATCAGTGCCACCCCAGTGTCCATCAGTGCCACCCCACAGTGCCCATCAATGCCCAGTGCCCACCTATCAGTGCCCATCTGTGCCACTCATAAGTATCCATCAGTGCCACCCATGAGTGCCCATCTGTGCCGCCTATGAGTGCCCAGTGCCGCCCATGAGTGCCCATCAGTGCCGCCTATGTGTGCCCATCAGTGCCGCCTATGTGTGCCCATCAGTGCCGCCTATGTGTGCCCATCAGTGCCGCCTATGTGTGCCCATCAGTGCCGCCTATGTGTGCCCATCAGTGTCGCATACCAGCGCCGCCAATCAGTGCCACCTCATCTGTGCCCGTCAGTACTACCTCATCGATGTCCATCAGTGCCATCTCATCGGTGCCCATTAGTGCCGCCATATCAGTGCCCGTAATTGAAAGAGAAAACTTATTTACAAAAAAATTAACAGAAAAAAATAAAAAACGTAATTTTTTTTCCAAATTTTCAGCCTTTTTTTAGTCGCAGAAAAATCGCAGAGGTGATCGAATACCACCAAAAGAAAGCTCTATTTGTGGGGAAAAAAGGACGCCAATTTTGTTTGTGTACAGTGTAGCATGACCGCGCAATTGCCATTCAAAGTGCGACAGTGCTGAAAGCTGAAAATTGGCTTGGGCGGGAAGCTGCGTAAGTACCTGGTATGGAAGTGGTTAAAGGAACACTAAAGGTTTGTTTTTTATTAGATCAATTGATTGCTGTAAGCTAGAGCTTTTAAATATCACTTACCTCGTTTTTCCTTTTGACCTCCAAAATACAGTAATCCAGGTTTGAAAATGCCATTTCCTGTCTCTCCTCTTCTTGCTTTCCACCAGCATCTGAGCCGTTTTGCATGGTGGAAAGCAGAATGTGCTCACCCCCTCCCTGTGACTACAGCCCTGCGTGAAGATGCTCTCTTATCCCTCACAGGCATGGAGGTTAAGCCTAATTGGAACTGTAGTTCCCATTAGGCCGTGATGTAGCAAGAATGAATGCGCACCGCAAACCAGGAAGTCAGTGAGAATAATGATTCAAGAGTGACGAAGGTGAATAAAACAGCTGGATTTCAACAGGAATCAAACTAGTTATAATGCAAAACATTACTTTTTACTTTATCAGCTACTGTCAGACTTTAATTTAAGAGGAAAATATTTTTGTCTTTACAACCCCTTTAACTACTAGCCGACCAGCCACCGTCATTCTACGGCGGCAGGTCGGCTCTCCTGGGCGAGAGCCCGTAGTATAACGTCGGCTCTTAGAGCGGCCACCCGCGATCGCTCGGTACAGAACGGGGAACGGGAGCTGTGTGTGTAAACACACAGCTCTCGGTCCTGTCAGCGGGGGAAATGCTGATCTTCTGTTCATACAATGTATGAACAGAGGATCAGTGTTTCCCCTAGTGAGGCCCCCCCCCCACAGTAAGAACACACCCAGGGACATACTTAACCCCTTCCCCGCCCCCTAGTGTTAACCCCTTCACTGCCAGTGGCATTTTTATAGTAATCCAATGCATTTTTATAGCACTGATCGCTATAAAAATGACAATGGTCCCAAAAATGTGTCAAAAGTGTCCGATGTGTCCGCCATAATGTCGCAGTACCGAAAAAAAATCGCTGATCGCCGCCATTACTAGTAAAAAAAATATATTGATAAAAATTACATAAAAATACCCCCTATTTTGTAAACGCTATAACTTTTGCGCAAACCAATCAATAAACGCTTATTGCGATTTTTTTTTACGAAAAATACGTAGAAGAATACGTATCGGCCTAAACTGAGGAAAAAAATGTTTTTTTTATATATTTTTGGGGGATATTTATTATAGCAAAAAGTAAAAAATAGAATTTTTTTTCAAAATTGTCGCTCTATTTTTGTTTATAGCGCAAAAAATAAAAATCGCAGAGGTGATCAAATACCACCAAAAGAAAGCTCTATTTGTGGGGAAAAAAGGACGCCAATTTTGTTTGGGAGCCACGTCGCACGACTGCGCAATTGTCAGTTAAAGCGACGCAGTCCCGAATCGCAAAAAGTGCTCTGGTCTTTGGGCAGCAATATGGTCCGGGGGTTAAGTGGTTAATGTATGCAATTCAAATATTACAAGATCAGGTCATCTTCACTGGTGTGTAGTACAGTTTGTAACATTGTTACTACACAAAATGCAGCTGTAACCATGATGGTTATCAGAGGGATGTATCAGCATAGTGTTGTATTATGACCTCACACAAAGGTCAGGTGACCTTTCAGCATGTAGCGCTAATTTAGGTCGGCGTGTTCCACAGTAAATGTGTTTTTGAAGCAGTGAGTACAGATGCTGCTATCAATAAGTAAGGGACTCTAATGAACAAGTACAGGTGCTACTACGCAGCATAAATGGATTTGGAAATCCAAGACTTGTGTCTAAAAGCTTCCTGCGTCTTACAGGATGCAATCAAAGCCGTATCACGTTTCTAATCTCTGAATAAATGTAAGAACTGAGCAATTATACAAGAATTGGGGAAGGTTGCCGTTGGTAGCGTACAGCTCTAGACGTCTTGAAAGGGCTGTTGATCTTTTAAGGCAATATAAATATGTCTATGTGCGGATTCATATTTATAAGACAGGAAATGTCTGCTTGTAACCGAGCCTCTAAGTGAATCCTTTATACAAACCGTCACGCATGAATTTCTTCTTAATTTGATAGTCAAGCTGACAGATGCAGGGCTCAGTGGCATGCTTCAGTTATAAGAGTCGAAAATAATCTATTTAATGGCAACCAAAACGGGAAGGTCTGTCAAGGCTGGATAATGGACTTAAAAAAAAGTTGTTGTTTTTTAAATCGTAGATTCCTTACCTACGAAGGTACAGAGGGAGGCGCTATCCACTCTACTGCTTGACACCAGAGGTGTAAGAAACTAGCAAATTTGGTGGCTACTAATCTCCCTATAATTTATTAATTTTAGTTTTGTAGGTCATGATGAGATTCATGAATTAATACCGAACAGGGACATGTGACCCACGCGTTGACCCATGACCCATATAAAAAGTGACCTTTATGTCATAATAAAATTAATATATTCCCAGTAGTCTATTATATCCTCCTTTACTTCCTCAAATCTTGCTTAATAAAATAAGAGAGAGAAGAGCACATTTCCCTCTACACCTCATCTAATTCTTACTATTGCACATTTCCATTTTTCCCTGATTCCTTTTTAACTCCAAGGTAGGGGAAAGAAAAGTTATAGCTAGATTCAGAAAGACTTAGGCTGGCGTATCAGTAAATACGCCAGCCTAAGTCTGAATCTGCGCCGATGCTAATTTAAGCGTATTCTGGTAACCAGATACGCTTAAATTAGGCTCAGATACGAGCGGCGTAAGTGTCTTACACCGTCGTATCCTAAAGTGTAATTTTTAAGCTGACCGCTAGGTGGCGCTTCCATTGCGGTCGGCGTAGAATATGTAAACCACTAGATACGCCTATTCACGAACGTACGCCCGGCCGACGCAGTACAGATACGCCGTTTACGTAACGCATTATCAGGCCTAAAGTTATTCCATCAAATAGCTGGAATAGTAATGTTAAGTATGGCTGTCGTTCCCGCGTCGAAATTCGAAAAATTTACGTCGTTTGCGTAAGTCGTCCGTGAATAGGGATTTACGTCATTTATGTCCACGTCGAAAGCAATAGGACCGTGCGGCATAATTAGCCGCAATGCACACTGGGATATGTAGGCGGACGGCGCATGCGCCGTTCCAAAAAAACGTCAGTCAGGTCAACCCAAATTAACATAAAACACGCCCCCTCAGCCTATTTTGAATTAGGCGCGCTTGCGCCCGCCGCATTTACGCTACGCCGTCGTAACTTAGCAGGCAAGTACTTTGTGAATCATGTATTTGCCTCGCTAACTTACGGCAGGGTAGTGTTAACACGATACACTACGCCGCCGTAAAGTTAGGGCGGCCTACCTGAATCTAGCTATAAGACTCCTTTCATACGGGCTGAAAACAGTTCTGCTCAACAGGGGATCCATAGCCCTCAACTGTCCCTGATTTTGAGGGGCTGTCCCTGATTTGGAGCAATGTCCCTCTGTCCCTCTTTCCTCCTCATTTGTCCCTTGTTTTGGTCTGATCTATATAGTTGTATATAAAATACACTTTTTATCAATTACAAAGTGTTTCCCAGTGCTAAACCTTTCATCTGATTTCTAAATTGCTGCATTTGTAAATTTCAAAAGCCAATATAAAGGAATAGTAGTGGTAAGAAAGCACTTGTGAGTTTAACCAATCGTGTTTTTTTGTACAATTTTCCTTTGAGGGGAACGTGGCAATGGGTGTGTCCTATGCCTGCATACTTTTGCTGATAGGTGTCCCTCATTCTCATCTCAAAAAGTTGGGGGGTATGGGGGTTGCGTCCGCTGATCCCCTGCTGAGCTGAGCAGAGCTGCTCGATGCAGAGCAGACATGGACACATGTCGCTCTGCTCTATGGGCCGTCGGATGTAAACGGAACAGCTGTCCATTTACACCAACCTGTCCTCCGATCTGATCCAGCCAGACGGCGGGAAACTGATCCCCTTCCATTTGTTTTTGCCGGATTGGATCGGAGGTTAAATGGACACAAGTCCATTTATGTCCATCTGCCTATAGAGGAGAATGGAGGGTCCAAATGTGTCTGACTGAAAAACGGATAGGCGGACCCAATCGGATGACCGATGTGAAAGGAGCCAAGGAGAACCTTCGAGAGCCCTAAGGCCTCGTACACACCAGAGGATATCCGCTGGAAACGGTCCGCCGGACCGTTTCCAGCGGATAAATCCTCTGGCGGATTTGGATCTGATGGCTGTACACACCATCAGATCGAAACCTGCGCGGAATACATCCGCGGGTAACGTCTCGAGCCGTCGCCGCAACGATGACGCGGCAACGTGCGCGACGCTGGAAGGCAACTACTTCCACGCATGCGTCAAATCCGATTGAAATCGATCGGCTGGATTTTAATCCGCGGGGAAATGTCCGCTAGGCCATACACACGACCGGATCTATCTGCTGGACTTTTTTTACGACGCGTATCTCGACGGAAACAACGTAAAGTTAGAGCGACGGGTAACGCGGACGTTCGTGGATCGCCGTAACTAGTCATTTGCATATTCTACGCCGACCGCAATGGTCTCGCCACCTAGCGGCCGGCATAGAATTGCATCCTAAGATCCGACAGTGTAAGTCAATTACACCTGTCGGATCTTAGAGCTATCTATGCGTAACTGATTCTATGAATCAGCCGCATAGTTAGGACGGGTGGATCACAGAGATACGACGGCGTATCAGGAGATACGCCGTCGTATCTCTTTTGTGAATCTGGCCCTATCAGACTAAATTCCGACCGTCCAAAACGTGGTGACGTAAAACACTACGACGAGCAGAGAAAAATGAAGTTCAATGCTTCCCAGCATGCATCGACTTGATTCTGAGCATGCGTGGGTTTTTAAAACATGTTCTATTTTTTTTACACCGATGGAAAAAAGACTGATGGGGCCCACACACGATCGGTTTCTCCAATGAAAAATGTCCATCTGTTCTGTTTTCATCGGAAAAAACAATCATGTGTACACGGCATTACAAGAGAAGGTCTGCAGAAGGACTTTGGGCCAGATCCTCAAAAACCCGGCGCAACGTAATTTTTGGCATTTAAGTTACACCGCCGCAAAATCTCTACCTAAGTGCCCGATCCACAAAGCACTTACCTAGAAATTTTGAGCGGTGTAACTTAAATCTGTCCGGCGCAAGGCGTTCCTCTTCAACTGGGGGCGATTCCCATTTAAATTAGGCGCGCTCCCGGGCCGGCTGTACTGCGCATGCTCGTGACGTCATTTTCCTGACGTGCATAGCGCGAAATTACGTTACGCCGAGCTTTGTGGATCGCGACGGGTCAATAAAGTTGCGTCGGGGAAAAAAAAAGATACGGCAAAAAAACAACCAAAAAAAAAACGCGGCGCTGGACAGAGGGGTCTGCTTTTACATGGTGTAAACAGTTTACACTTTGTAAAAGCAGCCCTAATTTTGCGTTTGCAAACTAAAACTTACGGAGAAAAAACGAAGCGTAAAAGCTTTGTGGATCTCCGTAAGTGCTAATTTGCATACCCGAGGCGGCATTTCGACACGAAATGCCCCCAGCGGCGGATGCGGTACTGCATCCTAAGATCCGGCAGTGTAAGTCCCTTACACGTGTCGGATCTTCTGCCTAACTATGGGAAACTGATTATGTGGATCAGTTCCATAGTTAGAAACAGGGATACGACGGCGTAACAGCAGTTACGCCGGCGTATTCCTTTTGAGGATCTGGCCCATTGTTCCAAAGGAGAGATAGTCCTTCCAAATAAGGGAAATATGGGAACTACGAAGATGAGTTATGGTGGGTGAGGATTGCTTTTTTTTATTATATTTTTGTTTTGTTTGGCCACCTTTCGATTAGGACAAATGTATGAGAACAGAAGTTTCAAGCTTCCTGTAATATATTTCCAGCTTAGCTCACCCTTTGTAAACTCACAGACACAAAGCTACAGTGCCAAGCACTAAAATATTGGCCGATAGGCTGCAAGTTGTAAGAGCCATGTTGTGTTATATATTTGGCCTTTGGCAGGACAGGCTGAGGAACATGCTTCAAGTGCCAATCCTCCGGACCCCACACTCTACAATAGAAAGAAAACAACGCTCTGCGCTTTCCCGCTGCTGAATTCAGTCATTTCTCCTGTTATCTCTGGCCAGGGCTGTTCATGGACTTCCCAGTTGTAGCAGATTATCCCTTGCTATTCAGGAGCTGGCCCGCTGGATGGCTGCCAGGCTCTCACTGACTCAGGTTATGTCAGTCAGTGCGTATCAGAGGCCAGCAGCCCAGCAGGAAGGATGGGGAAGGAATGGATGGGGGAAGTTCAGGAAAAGTCAGACTGTATGTCATTTTATGCTGAGAGTGGAGATTCCTCTGTGCTTTCTTTGTCTCCGGATTGACACTGTTATGGGCGTGTGTGTGACAGGTTAATGCCTCGTTCTACGCACATTTCATTGTAAAAAAGAGCTAAAAATATAATATGTGTGGTCAATACGTTATTCCCTTACATGTGTAACAATGGAACGCTGCCAAGATCAACCTCCCCACACAACTTAATGCATATTCTGTTCATCACTTACTGTCCCAGTCTATCCTCATTAACCTGCTGAAAGGGCATGCAAGGGTATGAAAAATGCTAACAAGGTGCTACGGGGACACGGTTGTTAGCATTACAGTATGCAAGAATAGACAGAGGAAAAGAGAAGGCAATGTTGGACCAGGGGGTCTTGACAGCAAAAAAATCTCACTTTCACTGTCAAGACCTCCTTCTCCATCTTTGTTAAGGGTCCAGTGGCCAATAGTGTTTGCTGACCATGCAAAGGCGATGGAATTGGACTGGGTGCACTTGCGATGGCAATGGTGGAAGAGTTGTTGCGAACGTGGTAATGAACAGGGGTCAAGTCCTGGGGAAAAAAGTGTGGGAACTCCCACCCAAGATCCACTCCCCCACCAAAAAAAAAAAAATTATACGCTCATATGCATAATTACTAAACCGCATGTTTTTCTTTAAGCAAATTCTTTCTAAATTCCGTAATAACTCGCGGCAGACCTCTGCAATGTCTCCTGGGAACAATGACAAAAGCTCCCAGGAGACATTGCGGCATCGAGGAAGTGACGGAATACCCGCACACTACCCTATGAATCCATATACAGGAAGCGGCCGGTAACAAAGGATTACTAAGGTTCGCCTGCCCCTGGCAGTGACTTGAGCTGGGCATCGCCGCTTAGTGAAGGATTGGCTCGGGTGGCTTGGCTGCTCTAGTCCTGCAAAGGGAACTGCGTTCCTGCTGAGAAAAAAGTGCAGGAACTCCGTTTCCACGCGTTCCCGCAGGACTTGAGCCCTGGTAATGAACCTGACAAAAAGCAGAAACAATTTGGCAGCCATGCTCGTAGGCATAAGGTAATAGGTACCTTGGAAATCGCAGACAAGGATAAACTAAAAAATGGCTTTGGACCTACTGTATAGCTAGCAGCAACAGAGAACTAAAAGGTAGGATGAAAGCTAGAGCATTCTTTAGATGATCAGAACAAAGAGCAGAAACTGGAAAGATGAACAGACTGATGGTCATAAAAGGAGAAGACAAACTGACCTTGGTTCTTGAAAGGTAGACAGAGCTATGTCTGATAACAGCAAATATAACAGGATCAGACTAAGCACAGATAAACTGAGAACAAACACAGTCCATTCCATTTTCAGAAGTAATTCAAGGAATAATCAGACAAAAGCTAGATATGCCTGAATCCCTTGCATGAACAGACTAACCCACTAATAAGGCACAGGCTGCATGTCCTGCAGTCTACTTAAGCTTTCCTGGTCAGGGCAGGTGTGTACTGCAGAGTCCTGAACTATGGTGCTAGGTAGCAACTAGCAAATGTAGGTTTGAGGCTGGGTTCACACTACTACACTACTTTCATCCTACTTTGCTCTGCTACATTGGTCCTACATTTATCCTACATTGGTCCTACATCCATCCTACTTTCATGAACAGGATACTACTTTGGTCCGACTTCAATGATATTCAATGGGCCTGAAGTAGGATCAATGTAGGACCAAAAGTAGTACAGGGAGCATTTTCAAAGTAGGACGCTACAAGACGCTCTCATAGGGAAACATTGAACACAGAGCAAAGTAGGTTGAAAGTAGTGTAGTAGTGTGAACCCAGCCTGAGGCTGGGTTCACACAACTACACTACTTTCATCCTACTTTGCTCTGCTACATTGGTCCTACATTTATCCTACATTGGTCCTACATCTACCCTACTTTCATGAACAGGATACTACTTTGGGACTTCAATGATACTCAATGGGTTGAAGTAGGATCAATGAAGGACCAAAAGTAGTACAGGGAGCATTTTCAAAGTCGGACCGACTTGTGTAGGACCAGTTAAGACAGCTCTCATAGGGAAACATTGATTTTCACACGTCATGCTACATGAGGCTCCCAATGTAGGACCGTTTGTAGGACAAGTGTGAACCCAGCCTAAGGCTGATTCTTAGGTAGCTATTCAAACAAATTATAACTAGGAGGTGAAGATACCAGTAGAAGAAGAAACTCACTAAACAGAGCTCAAGCGCTAAAAAGCTGTTTTAAAACTGTTTAATTAAAATGTAAATTAAAGTTTCTGTTGCCTACATTTGCAAATATATATGAAGCAGCTGCTCCTTAACTGTCCAGTCATGGGCTAGGAGCAAGGAGGTGACTGGTTTGTATTACTTAACTGCAATAAAATGAGGTCACCAGCCTGGCTGCAATTTCTGGCACGCTTGTGAAAAATTCAGGGCTGGATGGACACCATTACAAATGCTTTGGAAGTCAAAACATCTATTGTCTACGTATTTCAGTTGTGTATTTAGCTGTTTGCTTGATATCCACCATACAAGGGGTTATGTTAGGGATTAGGTTAGATATGTGAAGTGTTATGCCCTGTACATACGATTGGTTCATCCAATGAAAACGGTCTGATGGATTTTTTCATCAGATATCTGATGAAGCTGACTTTCATCAGTCTTGCCTACACACCATCAGTTAAAAAAACGATCGTGTCCAACGCGGTGACATAAAACACAACGACGTGCTGAGAAAAATGAAGTTTAATGCTTCCAATCATGCGTCGACTTGATTCTGAGCATGCGTTGATTTTTAACCGATGGATTTCCCCACAGACGATCATTTTTTTCTATCGGTTTAATCTAAGTTTTTTCACTGATGGAAAAAAAAAACTATGGGGTCCATCAGACCGTTTACATCAGACGAACCGATCGTGTGTACGCGGCATTAGGGTGAAGGTTGAGAAAGTCTAAAGTGGAAGTTCACCCTAGATTTACATTAAACAGCCATATAATACACATACCCATAGCTCCCAACTGTCCCTGATTTCGAGGGACTGTCCCTGATTTGGAACAATGTCCCTCTGTCCCTCATTCCTCCTCATTTGCCCCTCATTTTGGTCTGATCGATATAGTTGTATATAAAATGCACTTTTTAGCTATCAAAAAGTGTTTCCAAGTGCTAAACCTTTCATCTGATTTATAAATTGCTGCATTTGTAAATTCCAAAAGCCAATATAAAGGAATAGTAGTGGTAAAAAAAGCACTCGTGGGTTTAACCAATCTTGTTTTTTTGTACAATTGTCCTTTAAGGGGGTGAGTCAAGGGGGTGTGTCCTATGCCTGCATACTTTTGCTGATAGGTGTCCCTCATTACCATCACAAAAAGTTGGGAGGTATGCATACCTTCATAAATGCATAGCACCATGATTATTATCTGGCCACGCTCCAGTTGACCAGCAACCACCACTTGAAACTGCCAGCCATTTACAAGCAAGCAATACCATGTAACGCATGGTACTGCTCAGCCCCTCTAATGCTATTTATGTCTTTGACAATATCATGGCATAGAAGAAATGTTTACCAGTCAAGATTTGCAGTTAAAAGGTGTAGATAGCTTGGGAGAGCTGAGCGACACCATAAGTTGCATAGTGTCAGTCGCAAATGGCAGCAGTTTCCAATGCTGATTGCTTGACAAATAGAGAGCATACAAATATCAAACACAGTCCTATGTGTTTGTCAAAGTATATGTTGCATGTACTTTAGAGATTTAGATTTAGGGGGAATTTTACATGTCACAGGCATTCTGTCCATTTTTTTGTCCTATGATTATGTGGATTAAAATGGAAAGCAATACATCCTTATGGTTACTTACATTCAGAGCAGCCATGGATGTCACAAGTATGACATTTGTGCCGTTATGATACAACTTAGCAGGAGATCACTCTAGGATCCTCTGCTTAGGCAGGCCATAAACAATGTGAATTTCTGTCCTGCAACCACGGGCTGCAGGATTTTTTTTTTTGCATTATTCCCCCATCAACACAGACAGTGCTGACAGGGGAATCCCTCCTGCCAAGCAATTTTCTGCTTCCGCCACGGGGGCAGGGGAATCTGTACCTGCCAGGAAAAGGCGATAATCACAAGAGAATCTGGCAGGCTGGTTGTACCCAAGTTTATCGATCAATTTGGTACATTCTGCCTGCCAATTAATGGGTAGAATCTCAGCCAGTTCTTGCTGAACCAACTGAGATTCGAACCGTGTAAAGCCGGCCTTGGACTAAACAGACACTGCCTGTGTAAAAGGGGCCATGGACGTGTCTAAAAGCTCAACTCCACAAAATTTAAGAGATCCACACTTGCAGTGCCCCCCCCCCCCCGTATTGCAAGTGTTATTTGCATGGTATATCTAGGGGATTGCAGAAGAGGTTGTATTGCTTAACTGATTGCTCGCTCCAGCCGGCACCAGTGCTCTCCTCCTTTGCCCGAAGCTCTGGTCTATGGGCAGAGCCACAGTGTCATAATGTACAATACAGGGATATTACTTTATATTGTACATTTAGGAGGTTGAGTTTGGCTGGAGCCAGTCACAGCTTACAGAACATCTCCAGGGGACCGGTAGCAATGCTGGAAGGAGTCTACTAGAGTGAGCAGTACAGGGTATGTATTTTCTGCTTTGTTTCCTGCCCCTAGACTAGAGAGCCCCACTGCAGGGGTGAATTTTTTAATGTTCCTGGAGTTGGGCTTTAGGCTGGCCATATACCAAGAGAATTTCATTCAAAATTTAATTTTTCGTTCGGGAAGAATCATACACATTGTAATGAAACCTGTTGAATATGTCTGTGATCCAGAGAGCTGGTCAGGGTGACATTTTAAGGGCTTTCGTTCAAAATTAGTTGACTCAATGATGAATGAAAATCTAACTGTGATTGGCCAGATTTAGTATTTTTCACTTGTTCTCAAGTGGAGAGAACTACCATACCACCTTCCCAGGCTGAGCCCCTATGGTCACTCTGTTCTTTGTACCACTCTTATCAAGCCCACTGATTACCACTGTTACTATTGCAGAGACATAGGGGTTGATTTACTAAAGGAAAATAGACTGTGCAGTTGCACTCCACAATGGCAGTTGCTCCAGAGGTTAGTAAATGAAGTAAAGCTTCACTTTGAAATCTTACTAAGCTTTAAAGCAACTGGGGTTGATTTAGTGGCGGCTGGAGATGGAGGGAATCGGAGGTCGCGCAGGTTCCTGGAAGCTGCCCCTGGCCCCCTCGCTCACACTAGCCCCCCACTCTACCCTTGCACGCAGATAGGTCGGACACCATCCATGTCTTTACTTAGGAGGTGGTGCTGGTGATCCAGGGTAGGGCTCCTGGACGCTACCCTTCCACCTGCTGCAGCTTGCCCTGACACTGAGCCATTGCTTCTCCTCCTGGCTGATTAGGAAGTGGGTCCTGAGACCCGACCCGTATAGGAAGTGAGTCCTAAGACTCCCTGGCCAATTGGGTCTCAGGACCCGCATACTGTTTCAGGAGAATCAGGAAGACAACTGCGAATATTAATTTGCTATTGTCACACAACTGGGTAGGCTCAGGGCGCAGTGCTCTGCGC
The DNA here is from genome assembly GCF_905171775.1 of Rana temporaria. NCBI lineage: Eukaryota > Metazoa > Chordata > Amphibia > Anura > Ranidae > Rana > Rana temporaria. The sequence continues at coordinate 495,813,471 of NC_053490.1, forward strand.
CCCGAGCCCACCCTTTTTTGAGGCCAATAAGAGCTTCAAGCTATAATCATGTGCTTAAAAAAAAAAAAAACATTGAAATACATGCGTCCAGCACCCTGCATGTAGATTAGAGGCCGGGCGCATGGATTAGGGGGCCGGCGCCCCTGCGCCCCATATGGAGCAACCGCCACTGGGTTGAATTATTAAAGGCAAATAGACTGTGCACTCTGCAAGTGCAGTTTCTCCAGAGCTTAGTAGATAAGGTAAAGCTTCATTTGGCAAATTATACCTAATCAGGTGCAAGGGGGAAAAGAACAGCATTTTTGCTTGCTTGTGCTTGGATGATGGAGGTAAGCAGAGCTTCTGCTCATTTACTAAACTCTGGAGCAACTGCTCTTGCAGTGTGCAATTGCACTTTGCAAAGTACAAAGTCTATTTGCCTTTTGTAAATCAACCCAGAAAATTCATATAAACCGTTGCAAATGACTTGGGAAGCCAAACTATTATTCTGTTCTAAATAAAGAATTTCACAAGACATTATTCTCTTCTGCTGCTGTTTGAACTACTAAACCGAGACTCCAAAACAGACTTTATTTTGATTTGGCAAATACTTGTAAGTCGTTTTCAAGTTGGCAGTTTTCAAATCAGTTTCCCTTTGTGTTGTTTTTTTCCTGCCAAGAACACAGAATAATATTTTCTTTTTTTTGCAATTTTTTTATTTATTTTTTGCTCTCGGTTGGATGATAAGCACTTTGAAAAATAAAGTTTTAAAGGACGATCAAAGTTCAGTAAAACAAATAGTTCATTTGCAACGGCCCATGCATGCGTTGTCCTCCCGGGGCAGCCTGATGTGTTTATGTGGCACTTGCTGCCCTTTAAAAGGATTTTCCTCTTACATAGAAAATTGTACTCTTTCATCTATAGTGTATATTTTCATAGAGTACGCAGTGAATTATTGTCATAACCTCTACCTGAAAGTAATGCTCCATGTTTTTCACGTTTTTACATGCTTGCTGTAGCAGATTTTAATGACTTTATCTCATAAACATGTCCCATAATTGGATACATTAGGCTGAGTTTTGCATCTTGACTGCTGGGATCACAGGATCGCCTAGACCAGTGATGGCGAACCTTGGCACCCCAGATGTTTTGGGACTACATTTCCCATGATGCTCATGCACTCTTCAGAGTAGCTGAGCATCATGGGAAATGTAGTTCCAAAACATCTGGGGTGCCAAGGTTCACCATCACTGGCGTAGACCTTGTATTGTTTTCTGAGCAGACACACATAAAGCAGAGACATGGCCAAAGCAGAAATCTGGAAGATGATAAGGATCAGCAAAGTCAAAGGCAGTTTGTTGAGGTTCTATTGATGACGTTTCTCCATTAAGTTAAAGTGTATGTTCACGTTTTCAGAAAAAAGGAAAAAGTGAGCTAACATGCCACACCCTGCCCTCTTTCCCGATCCCGCTGTACCTACCTCCATGAGCTGTTAGTGCCCACACAGCTGGTATAGCGGTCCAAGAATTTGAAATCCCAGCTCTTCTCCCTGTTCAATCTGCAGGGCTTCCTGGATTGATCAGAGTGATTCTGATTGGTCAGCAGTAGAACAGAGAATCACTCTGGTCCATCCTGGAAGAACTGCAGAAATGAAGAGGGAGAAGAGCTATACCAGCTGCATGGGCACTGAGAGCTCATCACACATGGAGGTAAGTACGGCATCGACTGGGGAGGTGGGGAGGCTGTAGGGTGTTTCATATTTTCCTGAAAAGGTGAACTAACCCTTTTAGACCCTTTTCACACGGGTGTGCGTTATTGGTAAAGTGCTGCTCGTTTTAGCAGCGCTTTACTTCTGTTAGCGGGGAACTTTTAACCCCGAAGAAAGGGTTAAAAAATAACCCGTGTTGCGGCGCTTCCCGAAGTGCTTTTCCAGGCGGTGCCCATTCATTTCAATGGACAGGGCGTTTTGGGAGCCCTCTATACAGCGCTTCCAAACCACCTTCGAAGATGCTGCTTGCAGGACTTTTTCTAACGTCCCATAAGTGCATCACCCCAGTGTGAAAGCCCTCGAGCGGCATGGGAGGCAGTTTTTAGGAGCTTTACAGGCACTATTTCTAGCGCTAAAACGCCTGAAAACTGCCTCAGTGTGAAATGGCTGAACTCCAGGCAGACATAAAAAGCAGCTCTGCAGTCAACAGTACATTATTTAACCACTTGCCCTGGAATATTTACCCCCGCTTCATGACCAGGCCATTTTTTGTGATACAGCACTGCGTTACTTTAACTGACAATTGTGCAGTCATGCAATGCTGTACCCAAATAAAATATATGTCCTTTTTTTCTGTATACACAAATGATGTCACAAGCATAAACTTATATTATGACGATAAGGACAGAGGAGGTTGTTCTAACACACATCGTTTCCTAGGGTGACAATGCTACTCCTCTATAGACACAATTCTGTGAGTGTTGACACCCTAGGACAGGAAGTGTTACTGGCTGTTTTCAACCCAGGACAGGAAGCGTTACTGGCGGTTCTTGCCCTAGGACAGGAAGTGTTACTGGCTGTTGTCGCCCTAGGACAGGAAGCGTTACTGGCTGTTGTCACCCTAGGACAGGAAGTGTTACTGGCTGTTGTCACCCTAGGACAGGAAGCGTTACTGGCTGTTGTCACCCTAGGACAGGAAGCATTACTGGCTGTTGTCGCCCTAGGACAGGAAATGTTACAGGCTGTTGTCACCCTAGGAGAGAAAGCGTTACTGGCTGTTGTCGCCCTAGGAGAGAAAGCGTTACTGGCTGTTGTCGCCCTAAGACAGGAAGCGTTACTGGCTGTTATCACCCTAGGACAGGAAGCGTTACTGGCTGTTATCACCCTAGGACAGGAAGTGTTACTGGCTGTTATCACCCTAGGACAGGAAGCGTTACTGGCTGTTGTCACCCTAGGACAGGAAGTGTTACTGGCTGTTGTCGCCCTAGGACAAGAAACATTACTGGCTGTTGTTGCCCTAGGACAAGAAGCGTTACTGGCTGTTGTCACCCTATTACAGGAAGTGTTACTGGTAAAATAAAGGTAAAACACTTGAAAAAATAAAACAAATGCAATCTGCTATATAATATATGTGTATTTTTGGGGTATAAATACTCTTTAAACAGGCCCAGTTGGAGACTGGTTCTCTTTAAATGTATTTTGTTCTCATAAGGCCTCATGTACATGGACTTATGAAAATATGCTTTTATTTTTCTGCCAGAACTTGGCAAACTTCCCCCAAAAAAATAAAAAAAGTCACATGCCTCTAACAGCAGCATTTTTTCTGATCGTGTGCATGAGGCCTAATACAATGATTGTGCATTTATGCACAAATGTTATTAAATCTTTTTCACATAAACTCATTTATTAAATGATGTAGCACATTTAGCATCCATTTGACTATAAAGCATATTCAAATATAACAGCCTATCTTCTTTTTTCTCTGCATGTCATAAAAGCCTTTGTGCGCATCCAGCCGCTGACATGAAATTGTGTTCTAAATAACCCCAGGTGTATAGGTTAATCCTCCCTTTAACTGCAGTAACATGGAGGCCTGGATTTCATTGACGGGTATTTGGGTTACTAATGCAGCTGTTTAAAGTGTTTGATTTGGCCGGAGAACAGAAACAGCACTACATACCAATTTCATGAGCGACGGTGAAAGCTGCATGGAGGCCGTCATCTTCAATTACCGCACAGCTGCGCTCCGGCGAGCATACGGTCCCCACGTCTGCCATTCCCAGGGTATCACATGAATGGTGCCCACATAAATCCTGGCCGGGAGAGAAAATAAAAGGGGGAAAAACAAAGTCAGGCAGATGTTGTGTTTGTACACTGAACGAGGGGGAGCAACATGTTGTCAGCCACTTGCGCGGAGGAATCTGCTGGCTGTTGGATGCCAGGCTGGCAAGAGAGCCAGGGATTACACACATCACCTGTCTATGTGCAAACACTTCCTTGCCAACTACAGTTCAGATTTCCTTGTTATTATGAATGGAGCTCAAGGAAATAATAACTGCCAGTGAACTTTGCTGATTGTTTTGTTAGACACAACTTGGATGTCTGTGATATTTAGGAAATGAAGAGTCTGGATATTTTTGTTCTGCCTTTTTGCGCTTTTGTGTGTAGCGTTTCTTTCTAACTTTATACAGTATTTGCAGTCTAAATAAGTTAAATACATTCCAAGTGTGAAGTCTAATGCCGCGTACACACGACCGTATTTCGGGGTTCTAAAAATTATGGGCCAGATTCTCAAAGGCGTTACGACGGCGCAACACCATTCTTAGAATCAGTTGCGCATAGATACCCATTAGATCTGACATGCGTAAGGCTGTTACGCTGTCAGATCTTAAAAGTAATTTTTTTCCCGCCGCTAGGTGTCGCATCGTCGTTTTCCCCGTCGTCTATGCAAATGAGGTAAGTACGCGAGATTCCCGAACCTACGCGCGTCCGACGCTGAGAATTTACGTAGTTTCCGTAGCGTACGCGACGCGTAAGGTTGCCCCTGCTATTAGCAGGGGCAACCAATGTTAACTATGGCCATCGTTCCTGCGTCGAAGTTTAAAAAAAATACGTCGTTTGCGTAAGACGTCCGTGAATGGCGCTGGACGCCATTTACGTAAACGTCTAAGCAAATGACGTCGGGGCGACGTCATTTAGCGCAATGCACGTCGGGTAATTTACCCGACGGAGCATGCGCAGTACGCTCGGCGCGGGAGCGCGCCTAAATTAAATGGTGCCCGCCCCATTTGAATTGGGCGGGCTTGCGCCGAGCGAATTAACGATACACCGCCGCAAGTTTACAGGTAAGTGTTCTGAGAATCAAGATGTAAACCTGTAAACCTGCGGCGGTGTAGCGTACAGCACATACATTACGCTGCCCAGGAGCAACGTTAATGTATGAGAATCTGGCCCTATGTTTTTAAGGGTCTAGAAAAAACAACGTTTTTTTCAACCCGATCATTAAAACGGCCTTGCCTACACATGATCGTGAAAAAACAATGCTCTAGCAAAGCGCCGTGACGTACGACACGTACGATATCACTATAAAGGTGAAGTTCAATGCGGATTGCGCCACCCTTTGGGCTGCTTTAGCTGATTTTGTGTTAGTAAAAGACGATTCGCGCTTTTCTGTCTGTTACAGCGTGATGAATGTGCTTACTCTATTACGAACGCTAGTTTTACCAGAACGAGCGCTCCCGCTTCTGAGCATGCACATTTTTTTCACGTCATTAAAGCCCACACACGACCATTTATTACGACGTAAAAAACGACAACGTTAAAAACGACGTGAGAAATTTTTAATGCCCATTTTTTACATCGTGAAAAATGCTCTGGAGCCCACACACGATCGTTTATAATTTTATAAAAAAAATGTAATTTTTTAGAACCCGAAAAACGGTCGTGTGGCCTGAGTAAAAAAGCCTGTTCCCTGCCAGGATGGTGCAGATGAGAACCGTTGCTCCCGGTGTGAAAGCAGTGGTCTCTCAGCAAAGGTCCAACAAAGCCCCTTCAAAGGAAATTTGTAAGTTCTGTATATTATTGTATTCTATTTTGTATGTTTGCCTATGTATTGCACACAGCACTCACTGTGCACGTGGCACTAATAATGTTTCAATTACATTTGCTTTGATTAGAATTAGCCTGCCTATGTTACGCCCTTTGTTACCATAAAAGTACAATTGTAATATTAATGTGATACCTACATAATCATGTGTATAAAAACCTTCAAATGCATCAAATAAAACATAGCAATTATTTTGGAAAGATGCTGAGCGTATACTTGTGTCTGTTCCCTACTGCAATAATTATTAATTTGGAACCACTAATCAATATGAGGCTAGGAGTTGCCTATCTATAAAATATCCAGAACACCCCCACTGAGTCAGAGCTAGAGGACCAATATCAAAATACATTGAAACCAATATTATACCGCATTTTCTGGATATAAGTTCTGTTATATCTGTTAAGCTGTTAATAAACTATATACATATGTTTTGTGTTACATCTGCCATTTTAAAGTATACATAAACCCAATTACAATATACTGATACTGATACTACATTTAACACTCCCCTCCCCAAGGACTGATAATACTGCTGTCTGCTTTGCCTCTTGTTTGTGTGACTCACTATTACGGGACCTACCTATACACGAAATGTGCGCCAAACTTGGGAGCAAAGGTCTTAAATTGGTAGTAAACTGCAGACGCTGATAGAAAAAAAATTCCCTGCAAGGCAATGTCACACTGTGCTAGTATACATGACATACTAGCACAGTATGCAAGACTTACCTTAAAACAAAACCCTTAAAAGGATACGAAAGTTTTTTTTTTAAAACAAACATGTTATACTTACCTCCACTGTGCAGTTTGTTTTGCTCAGAGTGGCCCTGATCGTCATCTTCTGGGGTCCCACGATGGCTCTCGTGGCTCCTCCCTGCAAGAGCTAACACCCTCTGGGAAGCTCTCTCCCGAGGGGGTTACCTTGCGGGCACCCTCCCGTGTGATACACTCGGCAGCCATAGCTGCCAAAGTGTATGACTCGGCCCCGCCCCCTCCTAGTGTGCCACGTCATTGATTTGATTGACAGCAGCGGGAGCCAATGGCCGTTTGGAAAGTGACGCGGGATCACGCCCACGAAAGTTCGGGGTTCAGGTAAGTAAAACGGGGGCTCGGGGGGGCAGAGAATGCAAGGTGTTTTTTTACCTTAAAGGGGGACGCGCGGAGCAGATTTGGGCTCAGGTGAGTAAAATGGGGGGCTGGGGGGCTGTCATTGGACGGTATTTTTTCACCTTAATGCATAGGATACATTAAGGTGAAAAAAAAAAACCTTTACAACCCCTTTAATGCATCCTATGCATTAAGGTGAAAAAAAAAAAACCTTTACAACCCCTTTAAATGGCAAGCTCTCACTGCTGACAGATCTTCCATCTTCACCGGGTCTTCCTCCCAGGTTCATGAGTAGCCGGGGCTGGGATGATGTCACTCCCGCGGGGGCCCTTGTTTATGGAACAAGCTCTTAAGGTCTGGCACAGTACGCCAGACCTTCAGAGTGCATGCGCCGATGACGTTATTGGCGACATGCAGTGTGAATATTTCCTAAACAGTGCAAGTTTAGGAGATATTCACTGTACCTACAGGTAAGCCTTATTATAGGCTTTCCTGTATGTACAAGTCAAAAAGTGAGTTTACTACCACTTTAAAGCGGAGGTTCACCCTCAGAGAGCACATTTTCCCCTTAGATTAATGCTCGTTTTGTCTAGGGGAATCGGCTAATTGTTTTAAAATATGATCCGTACTTACCGTTTACGAGATGCATCCTCTCCGTCGCTTCCGACGGAGAGGAATGGGCGTTCCTTCTTGATTGACAGTCTTCCGAGAGGCTTGCGACGGTCGCATCCATCGCGTCACGATTTTCCGAAAGAAGCCGAACGTCGGTGCGCAGGCGCAGTATAGAGCCGCACCGACGTTCGGCTTCTTTCGGCTACGAGTGACGCGATGGATGCGACCGTCGGAAGCCTCTCGGAAGACTGTCAATCAAGAAGGAACGCCCGCTCCCGAAGACCCATACCCGGAAGCGACGGAAGAAGATGCATCTCGAAAACGGGTAAGTACAGCTCATATTTTAAAACAAATAGCCGATTCCCCTAGACCAAACGAGCAGGAATCTAAGGGGAAAAGGGCAAACATTAAATAAATGGGTGAACTCCCGCTTTAAATAGACTCTGCGTGACCCAAGATAGCCGCCAGATGGCGGCGTCAGGATCCAATCGGCTAGCTCCCCTAGTGACCCAGGAAACCATAGAGAAACCATATTCCTATCTACGTCCCCTCCCTCTGCAATGCTGCTGCAGTAAAGTGCCACCTGCATTGGAGAAAGTAGACTGCACCTGCCCACAGGTCAGATTGGAGGGTCTGCAGTAGAAAAGTCAACAGTTTTGAAGAAGGGGACATTGTTAGAAAATCTCACATCTGCAGTCCCAATAAACTAAAAGCCAGTAGGTCATTTGGTTCATTAGAGCCCACAGCTGAAATGTTGCATTGCCACTGATCCCTCGAGTTATACAAATGTCAACATCTACAATGCTCACTTCTGTTTTTTCAAAGGTAAAGTCTGTATGGATAAAACTCGTAAATTCTAAAGGAATATTCCCACGAGTGACCCTTCCTTGTAACCAGATTTTCTTTTTAAAAAGCAATTATGTAGAGGGTGGCTATACCATCTTCCCAGGGTCATCAGCAGCTGATGTCGGTTTGCTATGGAACTTGAGAAGATATTTTCATTTCAGTATAAATCCGGATGAGAATTCCTGAACAGAATCTTCTTCCATCCGTTTGATCAATCTAGGCCACGCTTCCTTTGATTTCTTACTAGAGACCTGAGCTAAACCTAAAAATAATAATCTGATAGGGGAAGAGGAAAAGTATGCAAGACTGAAAGGTGAATTTGGGTGAGGATATTATTATAACCAGACAAATGTTCTCAGCTGCTTACAGAATGAAGGACTTTTTTTTAGGAAGACATAGTAATGTTTGTGGTTTGTGCTTCCTTTCAGCTCAGTTTCAGTTTACGAACTTCTTTGGAAACCACCGTAGACAGTAATCACTGATGAATCACGGAAGGAAAGGTATTTAAAGATATGAGGCCATAGGAGAACAGAATACCAGCATTTCATTTCATTTTTGGTGGCAGTTCCATTCTTTCTTCAAGTGAACCTGAAGATTGAGTCAAACAGTGATGTATGTGGAGCAGATGAATTCCTTATTTTTAGTCCTTGGGGTAGATTCAGATAGAAAATACGACGGCGTATCTCCAGATACGCCGTCGTATCTCTGAGTCCGGCCGATCGTATCTATGCGCCTGATTCATAGAATCAGTTACGCATAGATTTCCCTAAGATCCGACCGGCGTAAGTGTTTTACACCGTCGTATCTTAGGCTGCATATTTACGCTGGCCGCTAGGTGGTGCTTCCATAGATTTACGCGAGGAATATGCAGATGAGCTAGATACGTCGATTCAGAAACGTACGTCCGGCGCATTTTTTTACGTCGTTTACGTTAGGCTTTTTTCGGCGTATAGTTACCCCTGCTATATGAGGCGTATCCTATGTTAAGTATGGCCATCGTTCCCGAGTTGAGTATTGAAAATTTTACGTCGTTTGCGTAAGTCGTTCGCGAATAGGGCTGGACGTAATTTACGTTCAAGTCGAAAGCAATGACGATTTGCGGCGGAATTTCGAGCATGCGCACTTCGTAAAAAACGTCAAATACGTGGGGTCACAGTTAATATACATAAAACACGCCCACATCATCCACATTTGAATTAGGCGGGCTTACGCCGACACAGATACGTTACGCCGCCGTAACTAAGGGGGCAAGTTCTTTCTGAATACAGAACTTACGCCCTAAATCATGGCGGCGTAACGTATCTGAGATACGTTATGCCGGGCGGACAGATAGACCATTCTATCTGAATCTACCCCCTTGTCTGCAGTTACTTACAGATGCAGTCAAGCTGAAGGTAAACAGCACAATGCAATGTGGCACAGCAGGGAGTAGCAAAAAAGACCCATGATTATCTTGCATTACATCATACTTGCCAACTGCCCCAGATTTGATGGGACAGTCATACTTTTTACTAAGCTTTCCCAGGATGGCCGTGTTCTGGGCAGCATCCCGGAACCAGTGCTGTACCCTCCTGGCCTACCCCTGTACTGTGCCTTTTTGCCTCCCCCTATACTGTGCCCTTTGTGTTGATTAAGCCCTGTACACACGATCGGTCCATCTGATGAAAACGGTCTGATGGACCGTTTTCATTGGTTAACCGATGAAGCTGACTGATGGTCAGTCGTGCCTACACACCATCGGTAAAAAAACAATAGTGTCAGAACACGGTGACGTAAAACACAACGATGTGCTAAAAAAATGAAGTTCAATGTTTCCAAGCATGCGTCGACTTGATTCTGAGCATGTGTGGATTTTTAACCGATGGACGTGCCTACAAACGATCGTTTTTTTTCTATCGGTTAGGTATCCATCGGTTAAATTTAAAACAAGATTGCTTTTTTTTAACCTATGGATAAATAACCGGTGGGGCCCACACACGATCGGTTTGGGCCGATGAAAGCGGTCCATCAGACCGTTCTCATCGGTTTAACCGATCGTGTGTACGCGACCTTAGTCTTTGATTTATGGCATGTGTTCTCATTATTTAAAATTAATTTTATTAAAAGTACTAATCAAAATATTTTCAATTTTATCAACTATTCATACTATAATTCTTCAGTGGAGGTGCGCAAATTGGGGCAGGCTGGTAGGGTCCCCAGTGTATTCATTTTCCCAGGGGCCCATGATGTTGTTAAGATGGCCCTGATGAAGACAACCTACTGATAGTAGACAAGTAAAAATTATAAACTGGATTTCTGTGGAAAAAGTTCCGGAGCTATATTGCATTCTCACAGGACCTACCCTTGGGGCTTCTTCTTTTCTGACCTTCAGTCAGGTAGGACCTCAGATTCTTAACCTCACATCTTAACCTTTTCCTCTCCTGTTTCTACCCATTAGTCCATTTTTCTTGTCCAGGTGTAAATTTGGTGTTGCTCACAGTACCCTCCACTAACCTCCTGGAAGACGTGCTGTAATTTTATATAATTTACTAAGTCTAACCACCCTGCTCTAAGCAGGAATGAACCACTACAATTAGTTTTGCCAGGCTCTGCCTGCGAAAAGTGTTTTATTGACTGTGACTGGGCAGGACAGGTGTTTAGCTGTTCCCTTGACTGCTGCCTACGGAGCATACATGTGCCTGGAGAAAGGTAGGCCCGTACCTGACGCCTAAAGTTTGCACTGTTCTGCGTTCAGCAGAGAAATTCATTATGTTTGTTCTCCCTGCAATAATAAATTTGGCCAGTAGATGGAGCCGGGAATAAATGTAATGTTTTAAATAAGCTAGAGACTGTTTAGCTTTAATAAGAGCTCCCATTATCCCTCATTCTGAGAAAAGGAAACGTGTGCATCTTGGGAGCTCAGACTCGATATTAGAAACTGAGGGGGAAGTAACCACCAATCCCTCCTGTAGCACGTTTGTGGACTAAACCTACATCATCTACAGGCAGCATCGCTATTGAGCATGGACTCATTGCCATCTGCAGCTTAGTTGTCATACATTGATTGTATATACTTCAATTTTTTTTCCCAATATCTTCACCCCACCCTGTTTCTGGCTTATTGCAGAAGATAAGGGTTTAGCTGCATGTTGAGTTACACCCAGAGAAACGTGTAGCGAGGACAGAAGATGCATTGTCGTGCTGGAAGTTTTTGCCCATAAGGAATGAAGATGAAGTCGGGAATGGCGCACCAGAGAGGCACTTTCATCTGCCAGAGAGTGTTACAAAGACCAAGGTGATGATTAAATACTGCAGGAAGGCTGGTGGCTTGTTTAGTGAATGTAGGGCTGCAATTGATTACAGCTGGAAGAATACAAGGTGCTATTCCAGCCTGAAGGTTCTTTTCCTGTATGCCTATTCAGCCTGCCCTGTCCTGATTTACAGAATACTGACCTTGGCTCAAAGGTCCTTTCTGTGTGATTAGAAGCAGTATTTGGTGTCTGTGATACTTGCATTTTTGGGGTAATCTGTAACCCTAACCCTCTCTCGATTAAGTTTTTCGTCTAGATAAACTATCTGGACTGTTTAGAAGTGACAGTGCTGCTCTTATCCATTCACAACCTTACCATACATCAAGAATCCTACTTTGAGGTGAAATGTCTGCCTGTAGGTAGTTATAGTCTATTTTCTCCATTGCAGGTGGTGCTCAACCGCAGCGACATTGCAGAGAGAGAGAGAGAGGAAATCGGGAGGAACCTAGCTCCTCTATGGTTTCCCAGTCATCTGAGCAGCTATGCAATTGGATGCTGGCACCCCATGTGACTGTGGTGGCCATCTTGGGTCAGACAGTGTCTACTGAAAGTAGAACTATAGGCAAACTTTTTCATTTTTGATAGAGTAAGGGAGGCTTATATCCAATGTTGGTTATTTTTTTTCCATCTGTGACCCATTGGGGATCTTTCCCTTCACTATCTTTCCCATAGCCAAAACAGGAAGTGAGAGTAATTCCCTGCAAATTAAGGGCATCCCAGGAAACCAGAACTACTATGCTCATTGGAAGATTTCCCCTCTATTACTTTTCTGGGGATAACTCAAAATTTGGGATTTTCTCTTTCTTTTAATGGTAATGGTAAACAGGACATATAAAGTCATGACATTTGCGCGAAACGCATCTACCTTTTTGTTCCCTTCTCCATCTGTCAACCACTTGTCATATGAAGCTTCAACAAAATGATATTTGGAATTGCAGACGTCCGGAATTATTTCTTCATGTTACACAGCATGCGAGCTGGGCTAGCACCTGACTAGTGTGTGTGGGGATTAACTCACTCACCTGGAGCAGCTTTTCTTGTTTCATATAGAGAGATACATCTCCCTTATGGGAACACAGACAGCAATATAAACCTGGCAGCAGTTCTAATCTCTCTCCACTCTATCTAAATCTAAAGAAAAAGTTTTGCCTTTAGTTATACTTTAAGACCCTGATGTGGCTCCTGGGCTTGGCGTTCATTTTGTGTGGGGCTAGAGTAGGGGAAGCTCATCCGTCTGTCATGGACAGTGCTTAGCGACATTCCAGAGGAGTAGGCAAAGTGCAGGGAATCCTTCCTGGAAGCCTCTCAACTTGGGACCGGGCCACATTCTGCTCCTCGGGACAGATGCTGTCAGCACACCTGAGACCTTCTGCTATTGGCACATGGCTGTTACATCTGTGAGTGCTCCCCGTCAGGTTGCCTTCCCGTCGGGCTTGTTGTACATTGCCAAACTTAATTTAAAATATATTCCTGTTACTCTGCACTTGGACTCCAAATGTTTCCTGCCACTGCACCATGCTGCACTTACCCACAAGCCCACCACCCCTTGTAACATCTGAATGTGGCTCAAGAGATGACAAAGCCAACCCTTACATTACTGAAATTCCTTAAGACTTAAGGCTGCTCAAAAACCGGTCATCCATGGTAGGATGGACAAGGGTGAGTAGATAATCAGCCAAACGTGAGTTTTTTCTTTTGCCTGTTATCCATATAATAGGGAACTCAGAAGACATATATCAACAATAAATACATTGAGCATTTCTGAAATATATCCTTAGAGTTAAAACATTGAGGAAGAACAGCTTCTGAAGCAGTCACCCAGACATACCCAAATAATAGGCTGAATAGGGAACTACTTATGGCAGTCTATAGTTAACCTAAGAATTCCTGTCTGGAATACAGCTGTGATCATAACAAACAATTACAGTGACTGTGGTCATTCAGGGACAAATCAGTCACATGCTTTAGCCACCGTCTACGTGTTGTCATAAGTGGTTTTCTGTGAACTCTACCCTCAACGTCTCAGCAGAAAGTTACATCCTGTGGCAAATGCCACCCAGATAGATGATTTTGGCTTTACCCCAGTGCAACCTGAATTGTATGGTTTACACACATCATCAGCCAAACATAGCCCTTGTCACACGATAGATACTTGGGTATCATTACCTATCTGAGCTCGCTTCTGCAGTATATAATCTGAAAATAGCTATCTAAGCATTTACACAACTAAATATGCTTAAGTGGATTTCTAGTTAAAGTGGCCCCTCTTCAAGGGAAGCCAAGCAAAAGAAGCAGAGTGACAATTGCGCATTAAAGAACTGATAATGTTACATTTAAAGTGTATGCGTCCGCCCCCCTAATCCACATTCGGGGTGCCGGATGCTTGGATTCCAATGGGGGGGGGTGTTTTTTTTAAGTACTTGGTTAGAGCCAGAGGCTCTAATAGGCTTCAAAATAGGTTGGGCTTGGGGCGCAGAGCAGTGCCCTCCAAGCCCACACAGTTGTGTAACCCTTGCAAATTAATATTCGCTAGGGTCACACTAATCTCTCTTCCCGGCCAATCAGAAAGCTGGTCTGAGACCCATTTCCCAATTGACTGAAAAGAGAAGATACGGTGGCTGCCGGGAGGAGGAGACGCGAGGAGTGGAGACTTGATACAGGGGAAGCTAGCCAGCAACCCGTCCGGGGCAAGTGTTGCGGCCGGGTGACCGATTGACTGGGGGGTGGCAAGGGTCGGGACACCCCCAAAAAAATACCACCGCCCGCCACTGCTGAAATTACACTCTGCAGAGCTCAGGGAGTAGAGCTATGAGTTGATTGGATGAAAGAGACCCCCGCCCACACACAGCTGAGGCTGTAAATCGTAGGCTGCGTGATGGAGATCCCTCCTCTGTCACCTTTTTTCTCTTTTGGCGTAAGAAAAACTTGTCACAAGTGATTCATGCTGATAGCAGAGGAACAAGGCAGCAGAGAGAAATTACACTTAGTGCTCTGGATTGAGGCACACACTATAAAGGGACATGCGTTGCTCATATTTCATGTCTGAGGTTTACATCTGCCTTAAACAGCTTATAACATAGAAGACCCTACTGGTCTTCTTTTATAAATAATTTTCCCGGCCGGTCAGCGGTGATGTAATCTGAGTCGATCATGTGCAGCCCAGACCACATTTATGGCACCCTTGCTGTGCCAAGATGATGTGACTACCGTGTGCAATGCGTAAGAGAGATGTCATCACGGCCCGATAATTCAAGTGACCGAAGAGATGAAACCTGAAAGAAAGGCTGGATGAAGATGAAAGTGCCCGGGCTCTGTTTGACAGGTAAGTCTGCTACAAGTCATGCACTTGACAAGAAGTATGCCAATAAGGAGGAGAGATCAGAGTGACAAAGAGGCAATGTCATCATTGTGCCTTTTCTCCCTCACTGTGTTGGGTAGAGTCCATGACAATGGAAACAAAGAAGAATGGCGGCACACCCAGAAATAAAATCAAAATAATTTATTGAAAGTCCATAAAATACGGCGGACATGACAAACATCAATCCAAAAAAGGTGCTCATTGGACGCGTTTTAAAAAGAAGTGCTTACTCATCACGAGTAAGCACGTTTGTGTGAAACACGTCATCATGAGTAAGCACGTTTGTGTGAAACGCGTCATCATGAGTAAGCACATCTGTGTGAAATGCGTCATCATGAGTAAGCACGTCTGTGTGAAACGCGTCCACTGAACACCTTTTTTGGATTGCCGTTTGTCATGTTCACCTGATTTTATTGACTTTTAATAAATTCTTTTGATTTTACTTACGGGTGTGCCGGCAATCCTCTTTGTTTTCATTGGATTTCCCTGGCTGCGGACCAGGCAGGCACCCGGATCTCTTCAACAGCTTATCAGATCCTCACAGGTGGCTTTGAGCGGTGTGTTTCCAGCTCTAGGGTCCATAACAGCCTGAGCTCAGAGGAAATGATGCTGGCTGTCATTCAACCTGAAAGATTGAAGGCATCAAGTGGCTGGAAATATGCACTGCAGGGAAAGGCTCTGGATTGAACTTGTCTATTGCAGCAAAAGCTGATTTTTATTTTGTGTTTATCTGGAAATGAATCTTAATACCTTTGGCTTGTGTTCTGCTTTAATTGATCACAATGTCCAAATGGCAGTTAAAATGTTGCCTAATGTTTTCCCTACAAGTAGCATAAAAATAATATGAAACAGTAAGGCCGGGTACTCACGACCAAACATGTATGGTGAAAGCGGTCCGTCGGACCGTTTTCACCATACATGTCTGCCAGAGGGCTTCTGTACGATGGTTGTACACACCATCGTACAGAAGTCCGCGCGTAAACAATACGCGGGGCGTGTCCGCGGTGTCGCCGCGTCGATGACGCGGTGTCGCCGCGACAATGACGCGGCGACGTGGGCGGCCCGCCTTTAAAATGCTTCCACGCATGCGTCGAAGTCATTCGACGCATGCGAGGGACGGCGGGCGCCTGGACATGTACGGTAGGTCTGTACTGACGACCGTACATGTCCGAGCGGGCAGAATTCCAGCGGACTGTTTTAAAACAAGTCCAGGAATATTTGTCTGCTGGGAAAAGGCCCGGCGGGCAAATGTTTGCTGGAATTCGGCCCGCTCGCGCCCACACACGACCAAACATGTCTGCTGAAACTGGCCTGCGGGCCAGTTTCAGCAGACATGTTTGCTCGTGAGTATGGGGCCTTAGATAATCTATCTTAAAAGCAAAATGTAAAAATTGTAAACATTTTTGTATGATATAATTATTTTATCTGATAGCAGAGCTTTAATATTTTGCCCAGTTCTGTAAATGAGCATGCTATTATATAGAATATCTTCTAAACACAAAGGGCTGGATTCAGATACAATGGTGTATTTATCAGCCCGGCGTAACGTATCTCAGATACGTTACGCTGCCGTAATTTAGGGCGCAAGTTCTGTATTCAGAAACAACTTGCGCCCTTAGTTACGGCGGCGTAGCGTATCTGTGTCGGCGTAAGCCCGCCTAATTCAAATGTGGATGATGCGGGCATGTTTTATGTATATTAACTGTGACCCCGCATATTTGAAGTTTTTTCCGAACGGCGCATGCGCCGTTCGTGAAAAAATCCCAGTGTGCATGCTCGAAAATCCGCTTCAAATCGTCATTGAACGTAACGTAACGACGTGAACGTAAATTACGTCCAGCCCTATTCGCGAACGACTTACGCAAACAACGTAAAATTTTCAAAACTCGACGCGGGAACGACGGCCATACTTAGGATACACCTCATATAGCAGGGGTAACTATACGCCTAAAAAAGCCTAACGTAAACAACGTAAAAAAATGCGCCGGCCAGACGTACGTTTCTGAATCGGCGTATTTAGCTCATTTGCATATTCCTTGCGTAAATATACGGAAGCGCCACCTAGCGGTCAGCGTAAATATGCAGCCTAAGATACGACAGTGTAAGACACTTACGCCGGTTGGATCTTAGGGAAATCTATGCGTAACTGATTCTATGAATCAGGCGCATAGATACGACGCCGCACACTCAGAGATACGACGGCGTATCTGGGGATACGCCGTCGTATCTTTTCTGTGAATCTACCCCAAAATCTATAAGTTGAACTTCAAGCAAAAAACTAAGTGCAGGATCGAAGTATAAGTACAGTATATGAATTGTTAGAGAATATTCTTGTATTCCGTCTTGTGGTCCAGACACCCTGCCAGGCACCATAGTCAGGTCCTAAACCTACAAATACCATTGCAACTGAGCCTGGCCAAGAAGACACCTCCTACTGACCGGACTAAAAAGCAACAGCAGCATACAGATGACTAACACTTTGTTCTCTCCCCCTGTCAGAGTATTTACAGACAGTGCCATAAAGAGCAAGAGTGCTAATCCTCCCCCCTCGTAGTGCAGTGCATTATAGGACTATTGTCAAAAGGGAGTCAATACTTATTTTAGTTCTAGGGGAAATAAGCATACCGTGTATACTCGAGTATAAGCCAAGTTTTTCAGCACATTTTTTTGTGCTGAAAATGCCCCCCTCGGCTTATACGCGAGTTGCCTTTTTGCGCCTGATCTCCCGGATTGTGGGGACTCTGTACCGGCCGACCGTAGGTCCTCTGGACCCCAAACTTGGAGCCCCACTCTTTCTCTACAAGTGTGCAAAGTTTGTTGTCCGGGGAACCTACGGCCGGGGAGCACCGATTTTTCAACTTTGGGGACTTTGGGGACCTGGTACCGGCCGGTTGTAAGTCTCCTGGATCCGGAAATTGGTACACTTGTAGCCCCATCTCTCCTCTATAAGTATGCAGTTTGTTGTCTGGGGGACCTACGGCTGGGGAGCAGCGATTTTACAAAGCTGGGCACCCCTTCCATAGACTCCCATGTTAAATGTCAGGCCTCGTACAGACGAGCGGATCTGTCCGATGAAAACGGTCCGCGGACCGTTTTCATCGGACATGTCCGCTGGGATCATTTGGTCTGATGGCTGTACACACACAGACGACGCGGTGACAATGCGGTTACGAAGCAGTGACGTGACGGCGACGATGACGCGGCGACGTGCGTGAACCCGGAAGTTCAATGCTTCCACGCATGCGTCGAATCACTTTGACGTCATGCGCGGGTTCTTGGGCCAGCGGACATGTCCGGTGAGTCATACTGACCATCGAACATGTCAGACGGACAGGCTTCCAGCGGACATGTTTCTTAGCATGCTAAGAAACATTTGTCCGCTGGAAACCTGTCCGGTCGGCCGGAAAATTGTCCGGTCGGCCCTACACACGACCGAACATGTCCGTGGAAACTGGTTCGCCGGACCAGTTTCAGCGGACATGTTCGGTCGTGTGTACGAGGCCTCAGTCTAGTCATGGGCACAGCGAGGCATGGGCACAGTGAGGCATGGGCACAGTGAGGCATGGACACAGTAAGGCATGGGCACAGTGAGGCATGGATACAGTGAGGCATGGACACAGTTAGACATGGACACAGTGAGGCATGGACACAGTGAGGCATGGACACAGTGAGGCATGGACACAGTGAGGCATGGGCACACTTAGGCATGGGCACAGTGAGGCATGCACGTGGACACAGTGAGACAAAGTGAGGCACAGTGAGGCATGCAGATGGACACCCTAGGCTTATACTCGAGTCAATAAGTTTTCCCATTTTTTTGTGGTAAAATTAGGTGCCTCTGCTTATACTCGAGTATATACGGTAATTATGTTTTAATGAATACATGTTTGGATTAAGTGGTGCCTAATAAACTTACCTGATGTCCCACTTGGCTAAATTCAGCACAATGTATGTTTTATTCTCCTTATCTAGGGAGGCCCGGAGCAAAAGACAGCAAAGACTAGCAGAGGGCCGGGCATGACAGAGTGTCTAGTGACACAGGAAGGGTTAAGCTTAGGGGGTTGGAGGTAGGAAGAGCAGGATTGGTGTAGAGAGGGGCGGGGGAGTTAGTATTATCAAGTTCAGAGGAGGAGCAGGATTGGCTGCTGGTGTCAGGGGAGTTACCCTATAAAAGGGTGGGGCGGGGCCAGGCGGGCACTTGCAGTCAGGAGAGCAACGAGGAAGCAGCTTTTCCTCCTGCTCTCACACAGACAAGATGGCGTCCATCGACCTCGTGCTCGCACGCTTGCGGGCCGAGGCAGCTCATCGGGGCACAGATTGGCTGGAAAGGCGCGCTGCAGAATGGGTCGCGGACCAGGCGGGCGGATCGGGAGGATCGGGCGGCGGTGAGTTGACCCCACGCGGGCGGAGGTCGCGGCCTCCGGCCCGCTATTCCCCGGGGCCCTCATCCAGGACTGCAAGGGGGGCCCGGAGCCCCCCGGGGGGGCGGTCGGCCCCCCCCGCCGAAGCGGGTTACCAGAAGCGGAACGGGGGGGACAGAGCAGGACTCACGCCGCCGACCTCCGTCGGTGGGCGGGGCCACGGGCCGTACCGGCGCCGCTTCCCCAGATGCGGGCGGCGGGGGGGGGGGGCACCTTCTCCACCTGCGGCAGGAACGGGAGCGGCAAAGGGGAAAAAGAAGGCCTCAGACCCACCTGGCACGGCCGCGGGGCCCTCTACACGTGGGGCCGGCGGTTCCGCGGGTGGGCGGGGCTCGGAGCGGGGGGCATCGGTCAACGCGGAGTCTTCGTCGGGTGGTCTGCCTGCTGCAGCAACGCGGGGCAGAGGATCAGCACAAGGCCGGCCGGAACGGAGGGGGGACTCCGGGGCCTCCAGGTCATCTTCTCCTGGGGGACTGTCGGCCGCACCGATCCCAGTCGGGGAGGACAGGTCAGGAGGTGTGCCATCGGAAGACGAAGATGGGGAACCAGAGAGGGAGGCAGCGGTGGAAATCCAATCTACGGCAGCGGGGGCGTCTCCCGGCAGGCCTGGTAAGTCCACTACTTTACATGTATCCTCTTTAGCTGACGCATTGTGTGAATTGTTGGGAGTGGGGAGGGGGGGGGGTTCCGGCACCTCCGCCGCCAGTGGCGGTGGCTGCACCGGTGGTGGCGGGCGTTGCGCCTGCCGCCTCTGGGGCTGACGCCCTGTTGACGGAATTGGTGGGAGGCCTCAAGGAGCTTTTGGGCCGGGTGGCTGCT
The DNA here is from genome assembly GCF_905171775.1 of Rana temporaria. Lineage (NCBI taxonomy): Eukaryota > Metazoa > Chordata > Amphibia > Anura > Ranidae > Rana > Rana temporaria. The sequence continues at coordinate 495,833,494 of NC_053490.1, forward strand.
GTACAGGGCCCTTCGCCACAGGTGGCTCCGTGGGCACCTGCGGCTGTGGGCGCGACTGGGGGTGTTGCTACGGCCGGAGGGGGGGTTGCGGTTTCGCAGCTTCCCCCGGTGGCCCCAGTGGCAGGACAGGTGGGGACGGGAAAAGACAAGTCAGGGGGGGCCCCGGAGGTGGTGACTCGTTCCGATCTGGTACGTATTGCGGATGCGGCAAGGGGCGAGGTTTATATCTGCTACGAGTGTCCTCTGGGGGGTCATTTAAAGCAGGAGGTGAAGGAAAAAATTTATAAGAGCGAATATGTAGAGATATTCTCCCTGTTGCCGTTGGAGAAATTCAACCTCGACAGGGTGAAGCCGGATGATTCTAAAAAGGAGGATGAGGAGAAGAGGCGGTATAGGTTGATTCCGCGCACTTTCGTGAACTGGCTCCAGGCGTTCGCCATTATGGCTAGCGTCGTTGGGGAAAAGAACCCAGAACATTGCTCGGCGTTGTTCGGGTACATGGATTCAATTGGGGAGGCGCATCGGGTGTACGGGGGGTCGGCTTGGCTCAGGTACGATGAGCAGTTTCGGCAACGGCGGGCAGTTAGGCCCTCTCTGCGCTGGGATCAGAAAGATATCAGCCTCTGGATGCGGCTCATGTCGGCGGCTAAGGCCCCGGCGCAGTCTTTTCACGGGGGGGGCCGGGGGTACATCCTCCTCAGGACCGTCGGCCGGTAAGAAGTGGGGAGTTTGCTGGCAGTTCAATGAGAACGCCTGCAAATTCGGAGGATCATGTAAATTTAAGCACGAGTGCTCAGGGTGTGGGGGCTCCCACCCCGCGGCCAAGTGTTTCAAAAAGGGAAAGCGTGCCGGTGACGCTGCTCAAAAAAGGGACGACTCCGGTGAAGGGGGAAAGGATGCTACCTTTCCTAAGTAGGTACCCGGACAAGGCAGCGGCAGAACTATTGTCCTCGGGGTTCAGGGACGGTTTCAAGATACCGTGTTCGCTGGCGGTGGTGCCGCCGGTGGCACGAAATTTGAAATCGGCTCTCCTTAATCCGGGGGTGGTGGGGGAAAAGTTGGGCAAGGAAGTGGCACTAGGACGGATGGGCGGGCCGTTTTCGGCCCCGCCCTTGCCGGAGCTGGTGGTGTCTCCGTTGGGGGTGGTGCCTAAGAAGGAACCGAACAAATTCCGTCTTATTCACCACCTGTCATTCCCAAAAGGGGGTTCGGTCAACGACTTTATCGATCCGGAGGCTTGCACGGTGTCCTACACGTCGTTTGACGCGGCGGTACGGTGGGTGCGGCGGTACGGACGTGGGGCCTTAATGGCAAAGGCGGACATCGAATCCGCCTTCCGGTTGTTGCCGGTGCATCCTGACTGTTTTAGGCTGCTGGGATGCTGCTGGCAGGGCCAATACTATGTGGACCAGTGCCTACCCATGGGCTGCTCTATTTCCTGCGCACTGTTTGAGACATTCAGTTCCTTTTTGGAATGGGTGGTCAGGGATGTGTCGGGCCTGGACTCGATCATTCACTATCTGGATGACTACCTCTGCGTGGGGCCGCCTTCCTCTGGTGTGTGTGCGACTCTACTGTCAACGTTGCAGCACATTGCGGGACGTTTTGGCGTGCCCTTGGCGGCTGACAAGACGGAAGGCCCCACGACGGAGATTAGTTTTCTGGGTATAGTGATCGATTCGGAAGTAATGGAGTGCCGTCTTCCCAGGGATAAGCTCGAGGCCTTGAAAGCGGAAGTTAGAGAGTTTCAGGGCTTGCGGAAGGTGCAGCTGAGGACTTTACAGTCACTGCTGGGTAAACTTAATTTTGCCTGTAGGATCATTCCCATGGGCAGAATATTTTGCCGGCGGCTGTCGGCGGCTACGGCGGGGGCAAAGGCCCCCAATCATTTCATTCGTCTGTCTAAGGAGCATCGGGAGGACTTGAAGGTATGGTATGAGTTCCTGTCATCCTACAATGGCAGGTCGATGTGGCAGTCCAGTCCGGTGAGTAACTTCGACGTGGAACTGGTAACGGATGCGGCGGGGTCCACGGGCTATGGGGCTTTCTTCAAGGGGCAGTGGAGCGCAGAGCCTTGGCCGAAGTCTTGGGTGGAGGCAGGCTTTCTCCGGAACCTGGTGCTGCTGGAGCTTTTTCCGGTGGTGTTAGCCATTGAGCTTTGGGGGGAGGCCTGCAGCAACCTAAAACTCCGGCTGAACTGTGACAACATGGGAGTGGTTCAGGTAGTGAACCGCATGTCCGCGTCGTCACAACCGGTCATTCGGCTCATGCGGCATTTAGTGTTGAGGTGTTTGCAACTGAACATTTTCATTTATGCCGTGCATATCCCGGGCGTCGAGAACACGCTGGCTGATTCATTGTCTCGTTTTCAGTGGGACAAGTTCAGAGAGCTGGCCCCGGCCGCGGAGGCTGTCGGGGTCCCGTGCCCAGGCTGGATTTGGGAGCTGGCGCTGGATTAGCCGCCTCGTGGATTAAGCGGTCCGTTGGCACGGCCACATGGTCGGCCTACGCCAAGGTATGGAAGGAATGGTTGGAGTTGGGTGCCGAAGCTGGGGTCGTGAGCGGGGGGCCAGAGGAGCGGTTGCAGGTGATTTATTTTGTATCCAGGAACATGGAGCTAGGCGTGTCTGTGTCCTCCATTGAGAAAAAGTTGGCGGGTTTAGCGTTCTTTTTTAAACTTATGGGTGGGGTGGATTGGACCAAGGACTTCTGGGTCAGACAGGCAGTGAAGGGCTACAGGAAAGGTCGTAAGGTGCAGGATGCCAGGAGGCCTGTCTCTTTTGCCAATTTGGTAAGTATCAGGGAGGCCTTGGACGGGGTGTGCACGGGGCAGTATGAATGCCTGTTATTCGCGGCGGCTTTCTCGCTGGCATTTTACGGCGCGTTCCGCATCAGTGAATTGGTTAGCCCTTCTCGCATGAGGGCCGGGGGGCTGATGAGGGAGGATGTGTGGATATCGGAGGATAAGGTGGGTATTCGATTGCGCAGATCAAAAACCGACCAGAGTGGCAGGGGGGTGGACGTGGTTCTTTTTTCCCTGCCGGGGGCCAGAGTATGTCCGGTGGCATCGCTCAAGGCATTTTTGGGGGTCAGGCCGGAAGGGGGCGGGCCGTTGCTTAGGCACGAAGATGGGTCTTTCTTGTCAAAGTTCCAATTTGTGGCGGTTTTTCGTAGTTGCTTACAAGAAATGGGCTTGGACAAGTCCGAGTTTTCGTCTCACTCCTTCCGTATCGGGGCGGCTACCGAAGCTGCCAGGTGCGGGATGAACGAGGCGGCAGTACGGAAGATCGGGAGGTGGGAATCACGGAGGTTCCGGTCATACGTGCGGCCTCAGTTGGTGGTTGGTTGATGGGGAAGGGAGTGATGAAAAGGGGGGGTTTTTTGCTAGGGTTGGTGTCTGTTTGGTGAGCATTGTGGATTGTTATTTCATTTCAGATGAAGGGACTACACGCCTCGTCTGGATTTTCGGACATTCGTACGTTTGCTGGGGGGCAAGAAGGGCTGATGAGAAGCCGGAAGGCAGGCAGCTGGGTATTTCCAGGAAGGAAGCGGTTTTGAGGTGGTTGGGGATACCTGGGATGATGTGGGGTAGGGTGCTACCAGAGGTCGAGAGGTACGCCCGACTGGACAGGCCCCCCGATGTTCTGGTTATACACGCGGGGGGGAATGATTTTGGTGTGCGGAAAATCAGGGCTCTGATTACGGACATCAAAGCGGACTTTGAGCGGCTGCGAGCGGCTTTTCCGGGGACGGTGCTGGTGTGGTCGGAAATTGTCGCCCGCACACAGTGGCGCAAGGCTCGGTCAGTTACAAAGCTCAACAGAGCCAGGACTCGGGTTAACCGGGTGGTGGGTAAATTTTTGGCACGCCTTGGGGGGCTAGTGGTACGCCACCAGGAATTGGAGACTAATGTAGGCATGTATCTGAGGAGGGACGGGGTCCACCTGACCGATGTGGGGATTGCGCTGTGGTCGATGGGGATTCAAGAAGGGATCCAGAGAGCGTTGAGGTTGGGTGGGGGCCCTTAAAGGTGGAGGTGTCATCCTTTCGGGCTGTGGCGGTTAGTTCTGTTGGTCCTTTATGGTGGCAGTAGAAAACGTGTGAAAACGGGGGTGGGGGGCTCATCAATATATGGGCCCCTTAAAGTGTATCCCAGCGAAAGGTTAGTTGGGATACTGTAACGTTTGCACTGCGGGCGGGGGTTGTCTCCGAGCGTACTACACGGACTGGAGGCCTAAAAAGTTTAATGTTTGCTCGCAGTGCATTGTTCATCTGGTATATGGTAAAATGGTGGAGAATGGGTGTGCTGCCAGAAAGGACCAACAGAGTGGGGGTTTACTGTATGTCATTGATGTTGGATATTTACTGTTTCATTTAAGTTGGAGTTTTATTGCAATTTATGTTTTAATAAAATAGGCTGTTGTGGCCAGTTTACTCCAAAGCAAAGGTGTGGTCTCTTTACTATATAGTAAGTGGGGGACAATTAAGGGGTGGAGTACATGGGGTCTCAATGGTCGAAGGTTATTGTGTCATATCTGGACTACACTAGTCAAGGGAGGCCCGGAGCAAAAGACAGCAAAGACTAGCAGAGGGCCGGGCATGACAGAGTGTCTAGTGACACAGGAAGGGTTAAGCTTAGGGGGTTGGAGGTAGGAAGAGCAGGATTGGTGTAGAGAGGGGCGGGGGAGTTAGTATTATCAAGTTCAGAGGAGGAGCAGGATTGGCTGCTGGTGTCAGGGGAGTTACCCTATAAAAGGGTGGGGCGGGGCCAGGCGGGCACTTGCAGTCAGGAGAGCAACGAGGAAGCAGCTTTTCCCACCCTCCCTCCCTTATTGCATTACCAGTTGTTGCCGGTGTTTTTTCTTTTTCAGGTACGGTGTTGGACGGTCGTCACGACAGCTGGGTTGGCGGTTAGTTCTGTTGGTCCTTTATGGTGGCAGTAGAAAACGTGTGAAAACGGGGGTGGGGGGCTCATCAATATATGGGCCCCTTAAAGTGTATCCCAGCGAAAGGTTAGTTGGGATACTGTAACGTTTGCACTGCGGGCGGGGGTTGTCTCCGAGCGTACTACACGGACTGGAGGCCTAAAAAGTTTAATGTTTGCTCGCAGTGCATTGTTCATCTGGTATATGGTAAAATGGTGGAGAATGGGTGTGCTGCCAGAAAGGACCAACAGAGTGGGGGTTTACTGTATGTCATTGATGTTGGATATTTACTGTTTCATTTAAGTTGGAGTTTTATTGCAATTTATGTTTTAATAAAATAGGCTGTTGTGGCCAGTTTACTCCAAAGCAAAGGTGTGGTCTCTTTACTATATAGTAAGTGGGGGACAATTAAGGGGTGGAGTACATGGGGTCTCAATGGTCGAAGGTTATTGTGTCATATCTGGACTACACTAGTCAAGGGAGGCCCGGAGCAAAAGACAGCAAAGACTAGCAGAGGGCCGGGCATGACAGAGTGTCTAGTGACACAGGAAGGGTTAAGCTTAGGGGGTTGGAGGTAGGAAGAGCAGGATTGGTGTAGAGAGGGGCGGGGGAGTTAGTATTATCAAGTTCAGAGGAGGAGCAGGATTGGCTGCTGGTGTCAGGGGAGTTACCCTATAAAAGGGTGGGGCGGGGCCAGGCGGGCACTTGCAGTCAGGAGAGCAACGAGGAAGCAGCTTTTCCCCCCCCCCCCCCCCTTTTTCATTTCCAGTTGTTGCCCGTGTTTTTTTTTTTTCAGGTACGGTGTTGGACGGTCGTCACGACAGCTGGGTTGGCGGTTAGTTCTGTTGGTCCTTTATGGTGGCAGTAGAAAACGTGTGAAAACGGGGGTGGGGGGCTCATCAATATATGGGCCCCTTAAAGTGTATCCCAGCGAAAGGTTAGTTGGGATACTGTAACGTTTGCACTGCGGGCGGGGGTTGTCTCCGAGCGTACTACACGGACTGGAGGCCTAAAAAGTTTAATGTTTGCTCGCAGTGCATTGTTCATCTGGTATATGGTAAAATGGTGGAGAATGGGTGTGCTGCCAGAAAGGACCAACAGAGTGGGGGTTTACTGTATGTCATTTGATGTTGGATATTTACTGTTTCATTTAAGTTGGAGTTTTATTGCAATTTATGTTTTAATAAAATAGGCTGTTGTGGCCAGTTTACTCCAAAGCAAAGGTGTGGTCTCTTTACTATATAGTAAGTGGGGGACAATTAAGGGGTGGAGTACATGGGGTCTCAATGGTCGAAGGTTATTGTGTCATATCTGGACTACACTAGTCAAGGAGTTTTACTTAAAGTACAGCTCCACTTTGTGTGGTTGTGACATATACATTTGACAGTTATGGATTTCAGGCATAATGGGACACATTGTTAGAAGTGAACATTTTTTTTGAAAGGCTAGCGGCAGTGTGACCTATAACAGATTATATGAAAACTTTATATGAGGATCTTTGCAAGTTTTACTGTAAAGGGATTCTGGAAAAAGTAAGATGCATGGACCAGAAAATAGGGTTACAAGTGTAGATTTTCTTGAAAGGATAAGTGCACTTTTATATCACATAAGCAGCTTAAAGGACACCAAGAATCTTGGCAAATATCATTTCTTCACCTTTTCCATGCCTCCCCACCCTTTGAGATGGTAAAGAGGGACAACGTTTGGGACAAAAGATCAGGACAATGGGCATCCTTTGCCTTATCTCCCATCATGCAGTCCATGAAGTCCAAGGGCTTTGCTCTTCAGGGGATGTGTTTCATCCCCACCAACTGTTTCAACCCCTAAAAGCCTGCAGCACCGTACCGAACCCGCATGGATTCCATTGGTAGCATGGCCCCCTGTTTTCTATGCATCGCTTCAGCATACATTTAGTAGGGATGTGCGCAATGAGGGAGGAGGATCATGGGGCCATAGATATATAATAACATAGATTAATGTAAGTAGGGCTCTGTACTGACCTATTACCTAGCCCAGGGATTTCCAAACTGTTTTTCGCAGGCCAAATCCAGTCCTTTTCATGCCTTTATTTTGCCCTTGGGGCACCGTTTCTCACACTGGCAGCAACAATAGAGCATAATTCCTCTCATTGTTACCACCAGCGGGGCACTATTCCTCCCACTGATACCAATGATGGGGCACTATTCCTCCCACTGACACCAATGATGGAGAACCATTCCTACCACTGACACCAATGATGGAGAACCATTCCTCCCACTGTCACCAATGATGGGGCACTATTCCTCCCACTGACACCAATGATAGAGAACCATTCCTCCCACTGACACCAATGATGGAGAACCATTCCTCCCACTGACACCAATGATGGAGAACCATTCCTACCACTGACACCAATGATGGAGAACCATTCCTCCCACTGTCACCAATGATGGGGCACCATTCCTCCCACTGACACCAATGATGGGGCACCATTCCTCCCACTGACACCAATGATGGAGAACCATTCCTCCCACTGACACCAATGATGGAGAACCATTCCTCCCACTGACACCAATGATGGAGAACCATTCCTCCCACTGACACCAATGATGGAGCACTATTCCTCCCATTGACACCAATGATGGGGCACTTTTCCTCCCACTTATACCAATGATGGAGAACCATTCCTCCCACTGACACCAATGATGGAGAACCATTCCTCCCACTGACACCAATGATGGAGAACCATTCCTCCCACTGACACCAATGATGGAGCACTATTCCTCCCATTGACACCAATGATGGGGCACTTTTCCTCCCACTTATACCAATGATGGATCACTATTCCTCTTACTGACACCGATGATGGGACACTATTTATTTCATTGATACCAAAGATGGGGCATGATTTATCCCACTGATACCAATGATGGGGCAGTATTCCTCCTACTGATACCAAGGATGGGTTAATTCCTCCCAATGATATCATATGATGGGGCACTATTTCTCCCACTGGTACCAACAATCAGGCACTATACCTCTCACCGACACCAATGGTGGGGCACTATTTCTTCCACTAACACCAATGATGGGACACTATTCCTCCAACAAATGCCAATGATGGGTCATACCCCCTCTCATTGTTACCACCAATTGGGCACTATTCCTCTGAATAATACCAATGATGGGGCATAGTTTACTCCCACTGACACCAATGATGGAGCACTACTCCTCCCACTGACACCAACTATGAGTCACTATTATTCTCACTGACACCAATGATGGGACAGTATTTCTCCCATTGATACCAACGAGTGGGGGTAAAATTCCTCCCACTGATACCAAGGATGGGTTTATTCCTCCCATTGATACCAAAGATGGGGCACTATTCCTCCCACTGATACCAACAATAGGGCACTATTCACTCTTACTGACACCAACTATGAGTCACTATTATTCTCACTGACATCAATGATGGGACACTCTTCCTCCCACAAATACCAATGATGGGGCATACCTCCCCTCACTGTTACTACCAATGGGGCGCTATTCCTCCCACTAATACCAATGATGGGGCATGGTTTACTCCCACTGGCGTTGGGCCATTTTCTACTCCCACTGGCCACTGGCAATATCTTTGGGGAGAGGGGCATTCTTAATGACTCTTTAACGGGGGTTAGGCTTTAAAGTAGAACTACAGGCAAAACTTTTTTTCATTTTGGTTAGAGTAAAGGAGGGTTAGAACTGCTGTCAGGTCTGTGTTTCATTGAGGAGATTTCCCTTCACTTCCTGTCCCATAGCCAAAACAGACAGTGAGGGAAATCCCTGGTAGTTATCGCAATCAACAGACCTAGTGTCCTCACTGGGGACAACCCTGTTCTGGGGACAACCCAAAATTTGGGATTTTCTTTCAACTTCACTTTTGGTGACAATAGTCACCAGGACAAATAGAGAGGACACATCTCCCACAGCAATAAAAACGTTCTAATCTCTCTCCATTATATTTAAAAAGGAAGTAAACCCTCTCAAATCCCCCCCCCCCTTTCTGCAAGGCAAGGCATAATGAGCTAGTATGACTAGCATACTAGCTCATTATGAATTACTTACCGTAGCTCAAAGCCCCCGAAGCGGTCCTCGTCTCCCCCTCGGGCCGCAGACATCTCTCCCAGAGGTTACTTCCGGGTATCGCGGCTTCGGCGCTGTGATTGGCCAGAACCGTGATGACCTCACTCTGCGCATGCGCATGGTAACACTACACGCTGTGGAAGAAACGGCACAGAGTTTTGTTTCTTCCCAGCGCATGCGCCGTTTGTTTTACCGGCGGACTACAAGTGAAATACCTCCTAAACGTCACACGTTTAGGAGATATTTTCACTACCTATAGGTAAGCCTTATTCTAGACTTACCTATAGGTAAAAGTAAAAAAAGAGGGTTTACAACCACTTTAAAACTAAAGAAAAAAAAGGCCTGTTACATCAAGACTTTGTGCTGCACCCTCAGAACTGGCCCACGAGTCCCTCAGGCTCCTTTCACACCAAGGCGTTTTTCAGGCGGTTTAGCGCTAAAAATAGCGCCTAAATAGCTCCTGAAAAACTCCTGCCCTGCAGTCTTCAGTGTGAAAGTGGTGCACTAGCAGGAATGGTCCAAAAGTCCTGCTAGCCGCATCTTTGGAGCGGTGAAGGAGCGGTGTGTTTACCGCTCCTCCACCGCTCCTTCCCATTGAAAACAATGGGACACCATGGTAATACTGCCTCTGCAGAGGCGAATTGCCAGCGGTATTAACTCTTTTTCGGCCGATAGCGGGGGTTAAAACCGCACCACTAGTAGTCGAAAACCGCCGCAATTCCACGGCAATTCCGCTATATTGTCAGCGCATCTCCCGCCCCAGTGTAAAAGGGGCCTTATAGTAAGTACAAGCGTATACACACCCCAAAAATGTTGCCACCCCAGGCCTTAACCCAAATTACCTCTCCACAGGTTCGTACCTGTACAAAAGGGTTAAAGAAAATGTTTCTCGGTGCAAAAAATCTAGAAAGGCGTACAATGATAAAGTCTTGATGTGAGGAGCGACATATATACCAGGTGGACAGACTTGTTTTAACTTCCCTGAGGAAAAACACGCAAGAATTCTACAGAGAAAAAAAATACAGATTGTTGACAAAATTCCTGTTTTATAACCAAGCATGATGTTGAAGCTTGTCTATAAGCAATCTGCTTCTGGGGTTCGGCATGGCTGAAATAAGGTGATTAGACAAGTATCTATAGCAGTCTCCTCACAGGTGACAGGATTAACATACGTATGGAACCGCCAGTGGCTCTTGCTTGCTTTGATTAATCCATTCACTCAGCGCCATATGCTTCTGTTTTTTTTTTTTTTCAAACTTTATCATCTGGAGAATTTCAGGAATACTGCAACTCAATGATAACGGGACCTTTGATATAATTACAAAGGACTTCAACATCAGAGTGGCTCGGATGTAATTTGCGACACCCGTCTCTTCCCTGCATCTGTGACAGAAAAAATTTGATTTCATGCTGCTTAGTCAGGGACTAATTCGGCTAAAATTTCAGCTCCAAAAAAATTAACCATTATTATGATTATTATCACTACTAAAGGGAAGTTCAAATTATGCAGTGCAAACTATACAAGTCCCCCCCCCCCCCCCCCCCCAGTTCTCTACACATGCTACCATTGGAATGTAATGCCTTGTACACACGACCGGTTTTCACGATGAGAAAACTGCCATTTTTTATATTGGTCGCGAAAACCAGTCGTGTGTATGCTCCCGAGCAGTTTTCTCAGCGAAAAAACTGCCCGCGAAAAAAATGAAACCAGCTCTCTTTTCTCGTCGTGTTTCCCGTCAGTCTTTTTCTCGTCATGAAAAACAGTCTTGTATATGCTTTTCCGAGGGGAAAAAAAAACGTGCATGCTCAGAATCAAGTATGCAGCCCAAAGGGTGGCGCCATTTGAAAGGAACTTCCCCTTTATAGTCACGTCATATGTCTTGTACGTCACCGCGCTTTTGGTCGGACGTTTTTTTGCATGAACGTGTGTATGCAAGCCAGGCTGGAGAGGAATCACATCGAGAAAAACGTTGTTTTTTTTTCCTGCTGATCAAAATGGTCGCACGTACGAGGCATAAGAGATGATAGGGAGTTAATGATATGAACTGCTTTTCGTGTATGACTGGATTCCAGCTAAGTTTGTATCTCCTTAACCACTTCAATACCGTGCATTTTCACCTCCTTCCTGCCCAGACCAATTTTTAGTTTTCAGCGCTGTCGCACTTTGAATGACAATTTTTTTTTTCCCCACAAAAAGAGCTTTTGTTTGGTGGTATTTGATCACCTCTGCAGTTTTTTTTGCGCTATAAACAAAAAAAGAGTGACAATTTTGAAAAAACTCAATATTTTTTACTTTTTGATTTAATAAATATCACAATTTAAAAAAAAAAAAAAAAAATTCCTCAGTTTAGACCGATACGTATTCTTCTACATATTTTTGGTTAAAAAATTGCAATAAGCGTATATTGATTGGTTTGCACAAATGTTATAGCGTCTACAAAATAAGGGATATATTTATGGCATTTTTTTTTTATTACTAGTAATGGCGGTGATCTGCGATTTTTATTGTGACCGTGACATTGCGACGGACATATCGGACACTTTTGACACATTTTTGGGACCATTCACATTTATACAGCGATGAGTGCTGTAAAACTGCACTGATTACTGTGTAAATGTGACTGGCAGGGAAGGGGTTAACACTAGGGGACGATCAAGGGGTTAATATGTTCCCTAGTGAGTGATTCTAACTGTAGGGGGAGGGGACTCACAAGGGGAGGAGATCATTGGTCTCCTCTCCTCTGACAGGACATGGATCTGTGTGTTTACACACACAGATCCATGGTCCTGCCGTGATTGCAGGCAATCGCGGGTGTCCGGCAGACATTGCGGCTGCCGGGCACGCTTACCGGGTCACGAGCGATGTAGCGGGTGTGCTCTCCCTAGCTGCCAGGGAAGCCCAGGACGTCATATGACGGCCACCCGACGTGAGGGAGGGTTCCCGCCGATGTCATTTCACAATTACTCAGTAGGGAAGTGGTTAATATTGAATGGGCGGGAACCCTCGGATGAACACAGACGTATTACTGACTGAACCTCTATGCTAATGTACCACTGTAAGTTGATTGTACTGTAATGCTGAATTGTCTAATAAACTTTTGTGTTAAAAAAAAAACCTACCTGGAGGGGAAGGGAGGTGAATATATATATCTCAGGACTGACTGGATCCAGCCCTAGCACCAAACCTCACCTACATGGCAATTGCTCTCATCTCTATTGGTCATGTTAATATAAATTCCTCATTGGATTTATACAAACAGGTACAGAGCATTCAGTATTGTCGTAACTTAGACAAAGGTCAACCCATGTGCCAAACATTGATGTGCCAGATGTGGCCCAAAAGTAGCACATACAATGCAATGCAATATCAGCAAATGCAAGCCTATATACAGGCGATCTCCGGGTTACTAACAGGATAGGGTCTGTAGATTGTTTGTAAGTCGGAACAGGTAAATTTTTTAAGTATAGCCCCAGCCCGAATTTTTTTTTTTAAGCTTTTTGGATAGCATAGGGAAGGGTTAACACCCCTGTAATGTTTGTTTTGCTGTCTGTGCCCCTGTTGAGAAGATTTCACCTCACTTTCTGGTGTACGTTTAATAAACCGTGATAAGCGGAGATCATGATGATCACGGCTGATCACTGCTTATCACAGAGCATTGCCGGTTTAATAAACTGTGATAAGGAGCAGAGAACACATTCTTCACTTCACATCACTTCACATCACAGCACATGGATGTTTTGTCACAAACGGCCAGTTTAATAAACCGTGATCTGAAGATTTCACAGCTCTTCACCTGAAATATCTCCCTTCCAGATTCACCAGCTCAGAGGTGGAGAATCTGGGAGAGAAGCTGGTGTGATAAGAGGAAGAAGGCTTATTTCTTCCTAATTTCAACACCAGTGGGTTAAAAATGAATATTAACAACAATATACGTGTATGTGTGTGTGTGTATATATATATATATATATATATATATATATATATATATATACACATACAGTATCTATATAACACGTGTGTGTGTGTGTATATATATATATATATATATATATATATATATACACACATATATATACACACACACACATATATATATATATACCGTATTTATCGGCGTATACGCGCACTTTTTTTCCCTTAAAATCAGGGCAAAATTGTGGGTGCGCGATATACGCCGATACTTGCTTCCCGCACTGTTTGAACTTTGCCGCCGATCCCTGCTTCCCGCGCTGTGTTTGAACGCTGCCGCAGACATATACCGAGCGCAGTATACTCGGGTACAGTCGGCCAGGCTCGGCTCCCTTCTAGGTTATGCGAGAGGAGCCGAGCGTGCCCGAGTGTACTGCGCTCGGTATATGTCGGCGGCGTTCAAACACAGCGCGGGAATCAGGGATCGGCTCAGAGACAGCGCAGGAGCAGCGGGGAGGACACCACGAAGGTCGCAGACGGACGCCAGACCGGACAAGGCCGCCGATGGACGCCAGGCAAGACACCAAAACTGTAAGTAATAAAAAATAAATAAAATTCAGGAATTTCACGTCCAGAGTAGGGGTGCGCGCTATACGCGGGTGCGCACAATAGGCTGATAAATACGGTATATATATATATATATATATATATATACATACACACACACACACACACATATATATACATACAGTATTTATATATATATGTAATTTTATATATATATATATATGTTATCACATGTCTGAAAACATTAATTACATGTTCTTTTAAACGTTAGTTTCACTGTTTGAATTCGGCTGCACCATAATCTCACAATATCTCACGAGATTACAGGCAGTCCACCCAGTTTTTACACAGATCTCAGCTGTTTTCAGAGAAAAAACTTCACCTCTGTTCACCATCTGAGAACTGAAGTTCTCAGTTTATTAAACCGGCTGCAGAGGAGACAATTCTCCTCATGAGAACTGCCGTGAACTGCTGTGAACTGAACGGAGAAAAAACTTCACAGTTTATTAAACGGACACCCATGTCCCAATGACAATTGGATTTTGAACATTTTGGGTTGTTGTGGAAACAAGCCTTGGTGATAAAGCTTCAGTGGATGTACCTTTTTCTCATAATAACTCTTATGCCGCGTACACACGACCGTTTTTCGCGATGTGTAAATCAGTGACATTCAAACTGCAGCCTGTGGGCCACATGTGGCCCTTTTCTTCCCTATATCTGGCCCTTGGGGTACTGCGCTATCCATTGACGCCATTTATGGGCCACCATTTCTCCCATAGACACCAGTGATAGGACACTGTTGCTTCCACAGACACCAATGATGGAGCAGCATTCCCCCACAGACACCAATGATGGGCACCATTCCTCCCGCAGACACCAATGATGGGCACCATTCCTCCCACAGACACCAACGATGGGCACTATTCCTACCTTGAATATCATCAATAGGGCACCATTCATCCCACTGATACCATGAATTGGTGACTGTTTCTTCCACCAAAACCAATGATGGGGCACTTTCTAATCCCACTGGCCACAGTCTGGCCCCCCTAAAGCTTCAAGGACAGTAACCTGGCCCTTTGTTCAGAAAGTTTGGAGACCAATGGTGTATATTAATGCACAGAATGTAATTGTTTGAGAGGTCTTTTGCAGCTGGAAGGTAAAGTACAATTAAAGTGGAGTTCCACCCATAAATATAACATTACATCAGTAGTTTTAAAAAAATGTCATTAGTCCTTTACAATTTTTTTTTTTTTTTTTTAGATGCCTTCAAAGTGTTGTTGCTAGGCAGAATAGTTAATCTTCCCACTTCCTGCACCTAGGTGCTTAATGCTTCCTAACCTACACCGCACAGACTCCTGGGAATGTAGTGGGTGTAACTTTCCAGGAGTCTGTGCACTCCCCAGTCTCAAAGAATCATGTGACTTGGACAGCACAGGTGCTGAAACCTGATCTGACACTGCTTGTGCAGCACTGAGCATGTGCGAGGTCTGCAAGGCTGAAATCCAGGAAGTCATACAGTCTGGCTTCATGATGCCCACACTTAAGATGGCCCAAGTCAATTTCTATTTTATAAAGTGTCTAAATGCTGTAACAACCTAACAAAACAGACCTTAGTTTACAGACTAACTTTACTAGAATACATTAAGCTTGTGTATTACAGGGGTATTTATATTTAAAAAGTGAAATTGTGGCCGGAACTCCGCTTTAATAAAGTTGGCGTAAGTTTTTACCAACTCTTTTCAGATCCCAACAAAATCCGCTAATCCCCATAGGCCTCATAGAAACAGCATGGACTGTTATGCCTATAGTTATCTATGCCCGTAGTTATGCCCTTGACCGAGTATACCTTTCTGACAACCCCAGAGCAGCCTGAAAGATTGTTTTGTATTTGGCTGGAAATAAAAGATCTATTTAATTCCTGCATGCTCTGTTACAAACATTATGCTGATTTATCTCACTAAATAAAACTACGAGTAACAGTTCCACTTATACAAGATTGGCCACTGGGCAGTATTTCACTCTTGGTTTTTATTTTGTAATATGACAGTAGTTATCTTTATGTCCCAAGGTGAACATAACCGTGAACAGAAAAGATCAGAATATCGTGCAGCGCACAGGAAATTTGATACATACAAAGCACGTAAATAAATAAAGAACTAGATTAAATCAATGAATACAATTAATTTAATGTAGCAATCAGTGAGATAAAAAGAGTATAATTCTTCTACGCTTAGGTTATGGTGACATTGGACATGCCAAACATTCGCTATTTTATTTTTCTCTATCAATTCTTTGTTAGGAGGAGAATACTGATATGTGCGGGTCAAGATGGATCATATAGCTAGCATGACCTCGGAAAATGTCATGGTAACTCACGCTGATGAATTGATAACAGAATGTGTCAGCAGTGCAGCACGTTTGTTACAAGAAGTTCTATTTAAAGCCCATCAAATCAGAAAACATGGCTAAGTAACCTAGATGATCATCTACTGTGAGCAAATCAAAAGGTGATGAAATTACTTTAAGAGGGCTTTATTAACTCCTTAACCACTTCCCGCTGGCTGTACACATATATGCGGCTTCTCGGCACTTAACACTGATACCAGAAAACACCTTATAAGTTGGAGGCTTACCAAAAGGCAAATATAATCAGCTTGTGGCTATAACCCAAGCCAGGGCCTTTGTATGAACCAGCAGCAGACTCAGATGTCCCGATAACCCGTCATCGATGGTCTGCCGACGCCTCCTTCCGCACCTCCACCAGTCACTCCGCACCTCCACCGGTCACTAATTCACAATGTTGGTGAATTAGTGACTGGTGGAGGTGCGTAAGGAGGCATCGGCAGACCATCGATGACGGGTTATCGGGACATCTGAGTCTGCTGCTGGTTCATACAAAGGCCCTGGCTTGGGTTATAGCCACAAGCTGATTATATTTGCCTTTTGGTAAGCCTCCAACTTATAAGGTGTTTTCTGGTGGTGGTTATCTACATCCAAGTCACGACTGTTTGTATTTGCACCCTTTGCCTGCTGAACTTTACTATGTGAGCTTATTGTTGTTTTTTGGGCATACATAACTGCTGACGACCTACCTGGAGGATTCTTAGGCCCCGTACACACGACCGAGTTTCTCGGCAGAATTCAGCCAGAAACTCGATCGGAGCTGAATTCTGCCGAGAAACCCGGCCGTGTGTACACTTTCGGCCGAGGAAGCCGACGAGTTCCTCGTCGAGCCAAATAGAGAACATGTTCTCTATTTCCTCGTTGTTCAATGAGGAAAGTTGGCTCGCCAAGATCCTCGGCGGCTTCACACAGAGAACTCGACAAGCAAAACGATGAGTTTTGCCCGTCGAGTTCCTCGGACGTGTGTACGGGGCCTGAGTGTATCCGTGTCTGCTGCTGTTTCACATAAAGGCCCTGGCTGGGGTTTACAGCCGCAAGCTGGTTACGCTTGCCTTCCGGTAAGCCTTTACTCTACAAGGTGTTTTTTGGTGGTGGTAATTGAATTTGCACCGTCTTGCTGAACTTTAGTGATCATCAGGATTATTTCTAACGCCTATTTACTTTTCATCAGATTTGATTTTCTGGACTCTGATATTTTTTCCATTTTTTGAACTTTATTTCACAACTGGACTAATAATCACAAATGTGTTAATTATTAAAAAAATTTCACATGGTTTATCACCAATTTATATTTTAGTAATATATCTTTGCTTTTATTATTTTTCACACAGCGCAACTCCGTTTTTTTTCCTTTGCTATTTTGGTGTGTATATCACTTTGTTGTTGCAGCTTATGTTAGTTTTATTTCTAGCGCGGTAATTCTTTTCCTTTTAACACTGATAGGTTGCATATATGTGGCCCATTGTTAATACATTACTGTGCTGAGTGCGCGCTCCCTGCATGCGCTCCCTGCACAGTAACAGTAACCAACGGGTACCGGAAAGCTCCTGAAGCAAACTTGTGACCAATCACAGTGGTCACAGGATTGGAATGTCTGCCTCCTGCCCTTCAGAACCTCTAAATGGGCCAGGAGGTAGTCTCAGGAAAGGTTAAAAAGAGGCTCCAAAAAACGAAGTAAGAATCTGAAGCTTTGTTTTATTTTAAATTAAAATAACAAACATGTCATACTTACCTGCTCTGTGCAATGGTTTTGCACAGAGCAGGCCCGATCCTCTTTTCTGGGGTCCCCCGCCGGTGCTCCAGGCCCTTGCTCTTTGGCAGATGGCCCCACTGAAAAGCCACTTTCCATGGAGGCACCCGTGTGTGCTCGCTCACAGGTCCCACTGCTTCGTCCATTGACACAGACAGTGGGCCTCGGCCCTACCCCCTGCTCCTGTGTCACAGCTTTTGATTGACACCAGCAGGATTATATGGCTTCCGCTGTTAACAATCTGTCCAATAAGGAGGGAGACAGCGAAGGGAGCCGCTGCTCTCAATCACGTCGCTGGATTGGATCAGGCTCAGGTAAGAAAAGAGGTGGGGGGGTCTAGGGAGGAGCTGCAGCACAATTGTTTTTTTTTTACCTTAATGTATAGAATGCATTAAGGTGAAAAACCTTAAAGTAGTTGTACACCCTGTACAACCACTTTTACCTACAGGTAAGCCTAGATCAAGGCTTACCTGTAGGTGCTCAAAATATATCCTAAACCTCCACAGTTTAGGAGATATTTACAATAGAGACAGATGAGGTCATGCCTTGACTGGCGTCACCGCGGCTCCGGACAATCACAGCACTGTCTTCGATACTGCTTGACCGCCACTCCACCAATCATCACTACCTTAGTAAAGCACACAGGAAATGTAATGGTCATAGCAGCGTTTTATTAACAAATTGTATAAAAAGTATACTATTCAGTACTATATGAATGGATCCCCAAAGTACCTATGTAAACCCAAAAGGCAGGCATCAGGCTGCAAAACACAGACTCCGAGACATTAACACCAATATCCGCAGGTGCAACCTAGAGTGACCCCCAGTTCCTGGTCATTTAAAGCTGAACTCTGGGCAAATGTTTTTCCCCCCCCCATGAATAGGGCTGTGCTTGCGCGACAAAAGTTAACTGCTTGTTTTTTTCTAGGGGAGAGCAGAGATATACTTACCTAATCCTCTGATCCTCCCAGCACAAGACCAGTCTGGCACCCCTGCAATCCCGCGCTCTTGAATAGTGGACTGTTCCTGACGTCATCATGCCCAGAACAGACTCCATAAACCAGGAGCAGTCCACCGCTGTACTGTTGGGAGCTCCATTTTCTGGAGGATGGATGGTTCGAGTAAATATATGCTTTCTCCTCACCACTAGACAAAACAAGCAGTTGACCCGTGTAGTGCAGGCATATCCCCATTGCATTTGAAAAAAAAAATCTGCCTGAAGTTCAACTTTAACCAATACCAAATAAGGTGAACCAGATCTAAGGAGGTCCCTACCAATTTACATTTTTCCAGAATAACCACCTTCAAGCACCATATAACCTGCTAGCTGCTATGTCATATCTGAACCAAACCTGTTACTGTCCCCAACAGAATACAATAACCATCTGCCAAACCTTAAAGAAGGGAGGGTGGGACATTTTACCAACAGCAGATCTTTCTTTCTTCATACCAACCACCCACTGAAGCCTCTCCTGTTCATGCCACCCAAAAAATCTGTTCAACTTTAACCAATACCAAATAAGGGGAACCAGATCTAAGAAAGGGCCCTACCAATTTACATTTTCCCAGACTAACCACCTTCAAGGACCATATAACCTGCTAGCTGCTATGACATATCTGATCCAAACCCATTACTGTCCCAACAAAATACAATAACCATCTGCCAAGCCTTAAAGAAGGGAGGGTGGGACATTTAGAGTTGAGTTGAGTTTAGTTAAGAGGTATCTTAATATAGCGCGGTCTTACCCCGAAGGGTCCCGACGTGCATAGCAAAGTTCCTGGGAAAAGAAGACCCAGGAACCAAAAGCAGCACAGAACGGCAGAAAGGGAGGAAGAGAGAGGCAATGCAGGAAAAGGTTTGCGTGAAATCCCAAGCTTTCAGTAACCCGCGGAAGACCGGCATAGTAGGGGCCTCCTGGAGCTCGACAGGGAGGCTATTCCATACCCTGACGGGAGAAGGCCCGACCACCACGTTGGACCTTCTTGGGCACAGAGATGTAGAGGAGATCTCTGCCGGTAGATCTGAGTGATCTGACAAGAGCTTGTTTATGAAAATGAGAGCAGAGATAGCTTGGGGCCAGGCCTCTCATAATCGTAAACATGAAACATCCTGCCTTAAATAAGGTGCCAACAGCAGCTCTTTGTTTCTTCGTACCAACCACCCCCTAAAGCCTCTCCTGTTCATGCCTGACCAACCAACTAACCACAAAAAAATCTGCCTGAAGTTCAACTTTAACCAATACCAAATAAGGGGAACTAGATCTAAGACGGGTCCCTACCAATTGACATTTTCCCAGAATAACCACCTTCAAGGACCATATAACCTGCTAGCTGCTATGACATATTGGAACCAAACCCGTTACTGTCCCCAAAATAATACAATAACCATCTGCCAAAACTTAAAGAAGGGAGGCCAACAGTAGCTCTTACTTTCTTCCTCTCAACCACCCCAGAAGCCCCTCCTGTTCATGCCTGACCCACCAACGCAGTAAATATCCCTTGATTTCTTATTTACCGTATTTATCGGCATATAACATGCACAGGAGTATAACACGCTCCCCAACTTGAAGAGAGAAGATTCAGGAAAAAAAACTTTTCACAGCCCGCTGCGTATAACACGCAGGCACAGTTTAACCTCTATTTTCAGGGTAAAAAAGTGAGTGTTATACGCCAATAAATACAGTACTTTTAACCTAAAAAAAAACCTCTTATGCCAAACCCCTTTAAACTAAGGTGACCAGATTTTTTTAATTAAATCCGGGTACATATTTTTTCTTTACTAGTAATGGCAACAATCAGCGACTCTCTGCCCGTCGCCGCCCGCCTCACAGCCTTTTCAAGTCTTACTCTTCGGGCCCCGGCTACTACTGGATGGGGCGCGGAGGAAGATCACTCCACCAGGGAAGGCAAGGAGATAGGCAGGTGGCTGGCCGGGATTTAAGCCAAGGCAGAAGAACATGCGAGCGAAGCTGAATGGGCATGCGCCCGAAACTGAAGAAATATTCCCTCCGCTCCGACCAACACATGATCATCAGAAAGGGGCACAGATAATGGGAAAAATACAATCCCCCTATGCTAGTAGGCACAGCGGAGCGGTGGTGTGTAATTCAATTTTTTTTATTTTAATTTTGCACTGAATGTCTTTGAAATTGCCCCTGCCCCCTATTAAATCCAATCTGGGGACAAAACCAGGGACAGACTTGGTCTGGGGACAGTGTCCTCAATCAGGGGACTGTCCCCTGAAACTGGGGATGTCTGGTCACCCTACTTTAAACACAGTAATGTAGGCCCTGTGTCCATGTTCCCTATTCTTTCTTCAGGCCTAACGTGAGCACTAGTCCTTGCAGAAAAGTACTGCCAACAGCTGAATGAGTAAGGTGAAGAGAGGACATCTCCCAAGCATGTTCAGCATCATGAGAGAGCCCTATTATAGTCATTGGATTTCTACTGCACATACACGCACTTTGGGAAGCAGAGGCCAGCTGAACAAGGTAACCATTGCCTACCTATATTATTCTAAAACTAAATGTCATATATATGAACCAAAACAGAATATATTCAGCCATCAAATTTCTGTATTATTTTTTGTATTTATTAATAAAATTCCTGGACTGGCATTTGATCTGAGTGCAGACAGCTATTCTTCTATGTTCTAAGTGTGACAGCTGTCAGCGATGGGATTTCCCCTCACTTTCTCTCCTGGTGACATCTATCACCAGGACAGGAAAAAGAAGACAACGCTCACTTTAACCCTTTCTCGACCTTTCCAAAACGTAAGCTTGGTTCATATAGCCCTCTTTGTACTCTATACAACAGTAATGCTGTTGTGTATTAGTCGTTGCTTAACCAATTGGGCAGATGGCACCATCCTCACACATGAAACTTTCCAAATGATTTAGCTGGCATCCAATGTTAAAGCAATGGTAATTCATTCAATCATCAAGTGCGACATAATTACTAAAGCAACCTGGATTAGATACTAATGCTACACTTGATGTGTGAATACTGTAAATTACCACTTCATCAGCTCTGGCGTGCTAGCTCATTTGAACAGTTTCCATTTTAAGCCCAGACTTCAAAGCCACTTAAAGCGTATCTATAGCCAAAACATTTATTTTTTCAGGTTAGAACTCCTCTCAGGTTTTTGTATGGTTTGAGTGGTGTTCCCGGTGGGAGCAAATGCTCTGCAGTGACAACAACAAATGGAAAAAAGAGGAGAAAGCGGGAGAGCTCTATGTCATAGTATGTAAGCAAATGGAAAGATAAATGCTGTAATAAATCAAAAAGGAATTACATTGGTCAGGTTTCAGTTGACCATTTAGTAACTGCATATTGCACTTGTGAAGACTAGGGATGAGCTCTGGCGTGTTCGCATACTCCACGTGCACAGGCCACCAGGAAGTCTGCACGGCGCTGCGCTATTCACAGGCAGGGAGACATTGTCCCGATGCACGGCTTCAGAGATCGGGAAATGTCTCCCTGCCTGTGGTTAGCTCAGCGCAGCGCAGACTTCCTGGCGGGCTCTGCACGTGGAGTATGCAAACACGCAAGAGTTCATCCCTAGTGAAGACTATTGCTGTCTCCAAGCAGAGAAGTGAGTGCTCGCTCTTGATGCTCTGGGGAACCCAACCCAAGGTACACATGGAGGGTGTCAGGATGGTGGGGTAAAGCTTATTAGTACAGAAAAAATCTTATGCCCTGTACACACTCCGACAGCAAAAGTCTGATGTGAGCTTTTGAACGCAAATCCCGACCGTGTGTATGCTCCATTGGACTTTTGCTGTTGGAATTTCCGCCAATAAAAATTGAGAGCTGGTTCTCAAATTTTCAGACGGAAAAAAGTCCTATCGGAAAATCCGATGCGCAAAATGTTGAACTTCATTTTCTCGGCTCGTCGCAGTGTTGTATGTCACCGCGTTCTTGACGGATGAAAGCTCAGAGAACTTTTGTGTGACCGTGTGTACGCGGCATTAGAATGAGATGTGTCGCAGAGGCCTCTTGTCAGGAAAACCAAATATATGGTTGTACCAGAAGATTTGCACAGAATGGTCCGGCGACCTGTGCACAGAATCACATTTTCACATTTGCATGTGCATTAACGTGAACTAGCGCGTATATCTGCAATGGACTTTGGCACCCAACGGCCTATTTAAAGCATGACAGAGCTCAAAAGGATTGCTGAGTGGTTGTCAGCAACTGTAACCCAAGACCAGACCCGTTTTCTGCCTTATCTGTACTTGAGTTTGCCCTCTGACTTTGCCTGATCTCCATCCTTCTGTTATTGACCCCTGGCCTGTAATCTGACTGCATACCCCATCTGCTGATTTGGTACTGTTTCCTGCTTGTCCTTAGCCTGGCTTCTGTCCTTACTCCTATCTGGTGTATCTGCATCTCTGCTACCTAGTTGTTGGCCAACCTCTGCTCATCTGACTAAAGTTCTATCTTCTGCATTCATAAGTTCCTGTGATGATATCCTGGACGAGTTCCAGCCTGGCACCCTCAATCCTCCTGCATTACTCTGAGCTTCATTTGGCCAGAACTCACTCTTTGTCCAGTTTTACCCTGTTACCAACTCTGGGGGGAAAAATGAACAAGAGGTGTAAGGGAAGCACTCTTATCAGCTCAGGCTCCACCAGGTACGTGACATGCCTCTACGACATGTCTTTCTTTGACAAGCTGTCAGATTTCTAACACCATATCCCTGTAGGGGAGACTCACCCTTTCTATCTGTCCTAGTGACCGCTGTCACTGGAACAAAAATGTGATGAGAAATCCAGCATTTCATGACTGAAATCAGAATAGCTTGTGGGCTAGGTGCAGCTTTGTGTGGTAGACAGAGAACACACTGGGCCGAATTCAGATAGGTTAGCGGATCTTTAGATCCACGTAACCTATCTGATTTATGATCCGCCGCCGCAAGTTTTTGAGGCGAGTGCTTAATTCAGAAAGCACTTACCTCAAAACTAGCGGCGGCGTATCGTAAATCCCCCGGCGGAATTCAAATTCCGCGGCTAGGGGGAGTGTACTTTTCAAATGAGGCGCGTCCCCGTGCCGATCAAACAGCGCATGCGCCGTCCGGAAATTTTCCCAGCGTGCTTTGCTCCAAATGACGTTGCAAAGACGTCATTGGTTTCGACGTTTATCTAAATTACATCCAGCCATATTCGCGAATGACTTACGCAAACGACGTACAAAATTCAAAACTCGGCGCGGGAACGACGGCCATACTTAACATAGGATACGCCGCATTTACCCCTCCCCCGGGCGGTCGTTCGTTTCTGAATCGCCGTAAATGCTCATTAGCATATTTAACACGTAAAAGACACGGAAGCGCCACCTAGCGGCCGGCCTGGAATTGCAGCCTAAGATCCGACGGTGTAAGTCACTTACACCTGTCGGATCTTAGGGATATCTATGCGTAACCTGATTCAGTCGCATTGATAAGACCGGCCAGCCTTGGAGATACGACGGCGCATCAGGAGATACGCCGTCGTATCTCCTATCTGAATCTGGCCCACAGAGTCCAAGTTTGGCAATAGCAATATATTGTAGAAAAATTCAGCAAGACACACAGGCCCAGCGGGGAAGCAAACCTGACTGGGCCACTTACAACTGTGACAGTGGTTTAAAGAATGGAAGATGCCGACAGTATCTGCCACTAGGAGTGGAATGCGGTCTGTCTCACCCAACAGGGAAGGCTTCCTAGAAGGGGTTGAAGTGGTCCATGCACTGTCCCTACTCTTCAGGAACCTTTGCCTGTCTCTAAGCACTATCCCTGCTAGATGGGGAACCTTTCCCTAAGGTAGCCACTCGTATAAAGCGCACCAAGCCTGGGGGCTGAAGTCCTAAACGGACTCTGTCTGACTCAAGGTAGACGCCAGAGTCACATGGGGCACTTCCATCCAATCGGATAGTGGAGAAAATCATAGAGGAACCAAGGTCCCTCTGACTTCCTCTCCCAACTGCGTTGCCACCGTGGTCCAGCGCCACTTGCAGTGGAGAATACAGAATTCACCTGCCTACAATGGCGACATCTATTCTGCAGGGAGCTAATTGGTAATATCCCCTTCCTAAGAGACAATTTCCTTCACTTTCTGTTGTGTCAGGAAATTATAGGGAACCTCTCCAATAAGACACAGCCAGAAAAAAAAACACACACACACATACAGGGGTTTAACCCTACACTGTTCAAATCTAAAATGCCCTGCACTGCTTTGTCGGTTGGTGCTCTTCCAAAATGTTGGTGCTTTGCCAGCCCATTGAAACTAAATATTAGAGAAGTTTTGGAGTATCGTTACCTACGACATCAGTCTGCTGGGTTGGACTGCCACCTCGGGGTGCTTAGGGCCCATAGGTGTGCGCAGCCTAGTGGATTAGGGTGTGCACCCCAAAGCTCTAAAAAAACGCTATCGATCACTCACTGTGTTCACTCAGAAAGGGAAGGGGCCAGTAAATCACATATTTACCAACCCCTTCCACACTTATCCTAAAACATGCCCCTGTGTGTGCCTGCAGCAGCAGCTAGTGGGAGAGGAGAGGAGAGGAGGAAAGCCAGCAGTACTGTGGGAGAGAAGGGGGAGAAGGGCAGTAGGGGAAATCTGTGCTGTACAGGATCATTAGGGTGTGCCTGGGCACACCTGGCACACCCTGTGCGCACACCTATGTTAGGGCCAGTGAGCATGACAGCCAGATAAACTAGCATTTTTCGAAAGGAGAGACCAGTAAATCCAGCTTCCATATTCCCTCCCTGACAAGTCAGGAATAACTTTTTGGCAACAACAAAGATGTCTACAAAAGTCACTCCAGGTAATGTTCTTGACAAGTCCAGAGAAGTTCTATTTGTGTGATGGCTCTACATTTTTATATGTTCTGCTAACACATACCTCCAGTGAATTTCGAAGTTACCAACTGCTTGCGAGATGTATTTCTCTGACAGATGAAATGCAAATATTATTTCTTTCGCACACAGACACAAAAGTTCAATGCAGTCCTCCGCTTGGTAAACAGGGACGGAAAATGTACCTCACGCCTTTGCTCCACGGCGGATAAACATGCCATTACAGAGCGACATCTGGATGGTTCAAACTTTAGCAAGGCAGCAGCGAGAGCCCATCAAAACACAGAGCCGGTAATTTGGCGTCTAGTTGCCTAGCAACCTTCTTTATACATGCAAAACACATTTGAAAAAGTTGGACGGCTTACGAGGGCTGCTGGTTTTTATTGAACGAAAAAAAAAAAAATTATAATCTGCTGAGATCATTTTTTTTGAAAGGATATGTAATCTCAGTTTCCATTTTAGATCCTTTTATTTCTCTTAGTCCTCAAGGTTAAGTATTCTAATTCATTGTTCATAAAGACTGGGAAAATTGAGGTTAAGTCAGGCAAGTCAGTAATAATACCATTCCCAAAAACGAGCCAATACGTTTACAGTCCAACAGATGTCTTTTAAGAATCTGGTTGTGTTGATTCATGGTTCCAATACTTGGCTTTATTTAGGAAGTGGTGCTCATTTGGGATTATTGTACACTGGACAGTCGTACCATATGTTGCGAATTAGCCTGATGAAGTTTATTGGACATGTCTATCTGGCATCCAAAACAAGAATTTTATTGTGTATATTACTATCTAAATTTAAGCATCTTGTTTATTTGAACTGGTTGTTTTTTGTTTGTTTTTTTTATCTCGCAAGCTTTCGTTTCCAATATTTTTTATTGAGTTTTCAAAGAAAGAAGGGTATACAAAAAAAAGGGGGGGGAGGGGAAGAAAAACACTCAGGCCCCATACACACGACCGAGTTTCTCGGCAAAATTCAGCCAGAAACTCGGTCGGAGCTGGATTCTGCCGAGAAACTCGGTCGTGTGTACACTTTTCAGTGAGGAAGCCGACGAGGAACTCGTCGGGCCGAAAAGAGAACATGTTCTCTATTTCCTCGTTGTTCAATGAGGAAAGTCGGCCCGCCGAGCTCCTTGGCGGCTTCCACACTGAACTCGACGAGGAACTCGATGTGTTTGGCACGTCGAGTTCCTCGGACGTGTGTACGGGGCCTCACAGTCATCATCTGGAGGACTAACATGCAGATACAAATTATTGCAAGTATACACATAACATTTGCATATCTTATGTCTTTGAGTGCTCCCTCTAGAACTATCCCCAAACAGGGACAACTTCAAACCCAGCTCAGGATCGCCCATTTGGAGCACTATCTAGACCCGGAGGGCCAACAGACAATAACCAACTATAGCTGATTTAGTATCATAACAATGGGAAGTAACAATAAAAAAGCAGAGAAGAAGGAAGAAAGGAAAGAAAGAAAGATAGAAGAAGAGGAAAGAAAAGAAAGAGAGAGAGGGAGAAAGGATGGTGCATCCCTACCTTAACCCAAAAAAGGGAAAGCCCTTGCGTTGATGCGGATCAATGTACATTTGTGAGGTTGGTGATCCAGGGATCCCACACCCTGTCAAAAACCTTGACTTTGTCATTCAGAATGGCTGACATCCTCTCGTTCACCATAATCCATGACAGTTTAGACTTCAGAAGACAAAAGGGGACAGTGGGGGTTCTCCAAGACTTAGCAATGGAGATTCTGGCTGCCACAAATATAAAAGCTATCAGTTTTCTCAAGTGCTTTGACGTTCCCTCTACCGGACGTCCCAGCAGTGCATGTAGAGGCGACTTAAAGCAGGGGTTCATCCGTACATAACACTTTTTCCCCTTAGATTCCTGCTCGTTTTGTCTAGGGGAATCGGCTAGTTGTTTTAAAATATGAGCTGTACTTACCATTTACGAGATGCATCTTCTCTGCCGCTTCGGGGTATGGGCGTTCCTATTTTGATTGACAGTCTTCCGAGAGGCTTCCGACGGTCGCATCCATCGCGTCACGATTTTCCGAAAGAAGCCGAACGTCGGTGCGCAGGCGCAGTATAGAGCCGCACAGACGTTCGGCTTCTTTCGGCTACTAGTGACGCGATGGATGCGACCGTCGGAAGCCTCTCGGAAGACTGTCAATCAAGAAGGAACGCCCGCTCCCGAAGACCCATACCCGGAAGCGACGGAAAAGATGCATCTCGTAAATGGTAAGTACGGCTCATATTTTAAAACAACTAGCCGATTCCCCTAGACAAAACGAGCATCCATCTAAGGGGAAAAATTGTTTTATGGGTGAACTCCCGCTTTAACAAGATTAACTTGGGTTAAAGAATAAATAAAGTTATAAGTGCGTATCCAAAATCATCTCACCTTTTGGCATGTCCACCAAATGTGGTACATGGTGCCATCCTCATTGCACCCCCTGAAGCACCGCGGGGACGCCCCCGGAACAAAAGTGGCTATTCGCGCATGTTCCCACTTTTGCATGTAAACCATCTTTTGAGTATTGGAGGACAATAAGCCATAGATTAATGATATGTGACCGGAGTGTTTGTCAAAGGTTCTGCAAAGTTGTTCCATAGCCGTAGATGTAGAAAGGTCAGAAGTACGATTCAAAGTGTCTAAAAAATGAGCAATTTGAGCGTATCGAATCTCGCAAGCTTTCATCTTCGAGAAAGTACCGGCCAAGGGAGGAATAAAAGAGATGTCCAAGGGGTTAGCTATAAACATGCTCCTCGAGTATAGTCGTAAGGACAAAAAAATGGTTTTCTAATCAGATTGAAACATCAGGAGAAAAGGACATCTGCAGTCTCACCATGACCCTATAAATAGCTTGGCGATTTAGCTCGGGTCGTAAAATGTCACCTTAACAGGATGGATTGGCTTGTATACATGGCAGGAAGAATGCACAAGTGCAGGGAGGCAGGAGAACCCACTAACAGAACTATTTCCAGTTTTGAAAGTAATGCCATGCCATCTGGACGAGCGGTTTCCACAACACATTCCAGGGATATTTTTTTTCCAAACCTCTGATGTGGAAATGAATTTATAAACTTTGAGGTTGGCATGCAATGCCTAACATGAAAAGAAGAGACAGGGTGCGTGTAATCCATTGGAAATTGACAGCGCTGTCGCAGGCTGCAAGGCCGCCCATGAACGGATTTGTCTGGGTCACCGGTGGCCAATTAACCTTGGGATTAAATCTGAACTGCCATACAAACTACTCCTTAGTACAGCAGTCAGTGCACAAAGAGGGGTTGTTACAGAGGAACTTCGAGAGCACTTACTATTATACTATAATGATTTAGCAGAGACGAGCTTTTATATCCCTTGATGCTGAAATAGCTGAGATTAGATTGATTTGAAATATAAGGGAACGTTTCTGTACTGACACTATGTCCCCCATACCTCCCAACTCTTTGAGATGGGAAGGAAGGACACCTATGTAGGGCAAAAGTATTCAGGCATAGGATACACCCCCCCCCACCACACCCCTTTAATGTGTTACTAAACCCCGAACCCTGCATTCACTATATCTGGTCTCCATAGGCATGCGCACAGGGTGTGCCGGGGGTGCCTAGGCACACCCTATTTACTCCATGCGCATTAGCATTATCGCTCTGTGTGCCGACAGGAAGATAAGAACGATCTCCCTCCTACCGGCTCTGCCATAAGAAAAGTGTTTACGCACTTCTTTCACTTTGCCGGCAGGGTGATCAATGTGCCAGGGTCATATACATCTAGGCACGCACACACATGTTTAACCGCTTAAGACCCGGACCATTATGCAGGTTAAGGACCTTGCCCCTTTTTGCGATTCGGCACTGCGTCGCTTTAACTGACAATTGCGCGGTCGTGCGACGTGGCTCCCAAACAAAATTGGTGTCCTTTTTTCCCACAAATAGAGCTTTCTTTTGGTGGTATTTAATCACCTCTGCGGTTTTTATTTTTTGCGCCATAAACAAAAATAGAGCGACAATTAAAAAAAAAAATGCAATATTTTTAACTTTTTGCGATAATAAATATCCCCAAAAAAGATATACATTTAAATTTTTTCCCTCAGTTTAGACCGATATGTATTCTTCTACATATTTTTGGGAAAAAAATCGCAATAAGCGTTTATTGATTGGTTTGCGCAAAAGTTATAGCGTTTACAAAATAGGGGATAGTTTTATGGAATTTTTATTAATATTTATTTTTTACTAGTAATGGCGGCGATCAGCGATTTTTTTTTCGTGACTGCGACATTATGGCGGACACATCGGACACTTTTGACACATTTTTGGGACCATTGTCATTTTCACAGCGAAAAGTGCTATAAAAATGCATTGTTTACTGTGAAAATGACAATGGCAGTGAAGGGGTTAACCACTAGGGGGCGCTAAAGAGGTTAAGTGTGTCCTATTGTGTGTTTCTTACTGTAGGGGGGTGTGGCTGGACGTGTGACGTCACTGATCGTCGTTCCCTAAGACAGGGAACAGACGATCAGTAACAAGCCACAGAGAAGAACGGGGAAGGTTTGTTTACACTCACCTCTCCCCGTTCTTCAGCTCCTGTGACCAATCGCGGGACACCGGCGGCGTACGGGTCCACGGGCGCGGTCACGGAGCTTCGGACCGGGTCGTGAGCGCGCCGGCGGCGGCGCGTGCCCGTCCCACGGCTGGGCACTTAAACGGCAACGTACCTGTATGTGCTTGTGCCCAGCCGTGCCATTCTGCCGACGTATATCGGCGTGAGGCAGTCCTTAAGTGGTTAAGCTTCATGGTGCACACCCTAATGCCATAGGCTGCACACACCTATGCTGATCTCTCACAGTACACATAACATGGAAATTAAATACAATTTTAGTAAATATAAACTGCTAAATACCTTTTCTCATCAGCAGTATATAGCAGTCTTGTGACGTCTTTCAGTGTCTGGTTAAAGCCTGTAGATGGGGTTTTCATTCTCCTCTGGCTGTCCTATGAGGTTGCATGACTCCTGACCCTCTGCCTGGACAGTGCTGATCACAAGCACCCTCCCAAAACAATGGCCCAGATTCAGTAAGCAATTGCGCCTGCGTAACCATAGGTTACGCAGCGCAATTGCTTACTTGCTCCGGCGTTACGAATGCTCCTGATTCAGGAACATCGTAACGCCGACTGCAGCCTAAAATCTGCGTGGCATAAGGCTCTTATGCCACGCTGATTTTAGGCTGCATTCTTGCATTGACCGCTAGGGGGCGCTCCCATTGTGATCAGCGTATAGTATGCAAATTGCATACTAACACCAATTCACAAAGTTGCGCGGTCCCTGCGTACGCAAGGTACGGAGTTTCCGTACGGCGTCTTTAGCGTAAGGCTGCCCCTTCTAATAGTAGGGGCAGCCAATGCTAAAGTATACCCGCCCTTCCCGCGTCGCGACGTTCAAATTTTACGTCGTTTGCGTAAGTGATTCGTGAATGGCGCTGGACGCCATTCACGTTCACTTTGAAGCAAATGACGTCCTTGCGACGTCATTTGCCGCAATGCACGTCGGGAAAGTTTCCCGACGGAGCATGCGCTCTACGCTCGGCGCGGGAGCGCGCCTAATTTAAATGATTCATTTACATTGCGCGCGCTTACGCCGCAATTTACGGAGCTACTGCTTTGTGAATCGAGGGCAGCGGCACAAATTTGCGGGGGCGCAGGGCAAAATCGTTACCCTGTGCCTCCGCAAAAAAAGAGCAAATCTCTTTGAGGCTAGGTTCACACCTAAGCGAATTGAGTGCGGTTTCAACCGCATCCAAATCGCAGGACATTTTAAAATACATTGTTTTCAATGAGGCTGGTTCACATATGTGCGATGCATCCGCACTGCGCATTGCCTCCAAACCGCGTGCGGTTTTTATGTCTTGCGGTGCGGTTCAGGTGCGAATTCAGTCCCATTATCTTCTATGGGTACGCAGCTGAATTCGCAGATCTGTTCATTTCTCTTCAGTATTTGTCTCATTCAGTTCAATACACTTCCCCCCTCCCCCTCCCCTCTCCCAGGTCTCCAAATTCGCACCTGATCTGCAACTAAAATGCAGTTGATCTGCAGAACACCTTATAGAGAAATTCGCAAAGACAACAGAGCTCCAAAACGCAACGCACTAGTGTGATTCCGGCCTGAATCTGGGCCATTGTAAATAAATCTTTAGCAATACACACCAAACTGAGCATGTGCAGAGTGCCCCCAAGGCTCTGTGCTATCAGGAGATGGTTTGGGGACAGTGGAAGAAGGGGAGGATCAGGGAAGACAGGACCAAACAGCCCTTTTACACAATGTGGAGGATTAACCTCTTAGGTTCCACAGTGAGTATAACAAGCATGCTTTACTGCATATACAGACTGATTTTACTGTTGTGGGTTTAGTAACACTTTAAGGCTGGGTTCACACTAGTGCGATGCCAGACATTGCATGTGATTTGCACTCTGCGCTTTGCGATGCAAATGCAACAATACAAGAATGGTTCCAAACCCGAACTGTTCCGGGTGAATCCCGCACAGGTGGCAACCCTACGATAAATACACTTTAATGCTATAATAGAGATCACATTCTGTGCATCATTTTTCATTGACAAGCTGTAGCATCTTCATGTCTTCCTACAGGTGAGTTGTATTCTACAAGATTGCTGGAAAACGGCTCCCCTACAGCGCTGTGTTAATTTGTATCTTATATCTTTGTTGTATATCTGCCTGGATATCTCCCGGTATTCCTGGAGGTATTCCTCTTATGAACACTGTGATTAGCACCCCTGCCATCAGATGACACTGTGCCATAACCCGGGCTGTACAAGTAATATTGTATGCAGCCCCCTGCTATGACCTACTCGGCAGATATAACCTCCGTCAGTTATGAATTCTCCCTTTAATATGGAATGTACACGCAGGTTGAATTTTTTTGGCACGGCTCGACTCTTTATATAAAATGTGTAAATCTTCCTGCCTGCCTTACGTAAAAAAAATGTGTTTCCACCCCAGCTTATGATAAGACTTTCTCTCTGAACTCTAATACCTTTCTGTGGGTACAAAAATTCAAATTCACGTCTTAGCCACGAACCACAGGAGCAACATTACCCACGCCTTTCCTCAAAGCTTTGGGCGCCCTCTGAAATAGAAAGCAGCCGTCCAAGATTCAAGTCAGCCAGCTGAAGAAATCCTCCAGGGTCCCGTTTAAACTTTCTGTTGCAGAACTGACATTTGCAATCTCCTCCACCCAACCTGTGCAGCTCAGTTGTAAACTGCTCAGCGTGACCCCAGGCGAAACACGCCGGGCTGCCAACAATAAGCCAGGAGCCATGCTGTATAATGACCGGAGGGTTTTATTTATTCAGTCATTCATTTGATTACTTGTTTAGATTGATGTAATAAGATGCCGTATAAAGCAAACTTGTAATTAGAATAATAGCAATAAAAAATATATATATATATATATATATACATATATATATATATATATATATATATATATATATATCTTCTGCTCCGCAGATCCCTCCTTAGCCCCCCCCCCCCCCCCTAACTGTTTATGCAAAGAGTGACTTACTAAAAGTCTGAGCTTTGTAACCATGCCTCTAGGCTGCATCCAATGCTCGATGCCCAAGCCGCCTAGTATGAGGCCCAGCCATTTCCATAAGGAGGATGTGGGCCGGTACAAGCACCCCTCCTCTGACCTCTGTATACTATGGCGCGGATTCACATACATCGGCACATATTTATGCCACCATAGCATATCTCCTTTACGCTTTGCCAACGTAGCGCAGAGAGGCAAGCACTGGATTCACAAAGCCAGTGCTGCCAAATCTGCGCTGGGTTTCTTAGGCGTAAGTCGTCGTAAGTGGAAGTGGGCGTGAGCCATGCAAATGAGGAGTGACCCCATGCAAATGATGGGCTGAGTCTCAGACAGATACGTATAATTAACGGCGCATGCGCCGTCCCGTGGACGCAGCCCAGTGCGCATGCTCAGAATCACGTCGGAACTACTCCCTAAGATACGCCGGATCACTGCCTACGGCGTGAACGTAACCTACGCCTAGTCATATTCATCTCCTACGTAAACTACTTAAAGCGGAGGTTCACCGGTACAATATACTTTTTCCCCTTAGATTCCTGCTCGTTTTGTCTAGGGGAATCGGCTAGTTGTTTTAAAATATGAGCTGTACTTACGGTATACGAGATGCATCCTCTCCGTCGCTTCCGGGTATGGGCTGCGGGACTGGGCGTTCCTTCTTGATTGACAGTCTTCCGAGAGGCTTCCGACGGTCGCATCCATCGCGTCACGATTTTCCGAAAGAAGCCGAACGTCGGTGCGCAGGCGCAGTATAGAGCCGCACCGACGTTCGGCTTCTTTCGGCTACTAGTGACGCGATGGATGCGACCGTCGGAAGCCTCTCGGAAGACTGTCAATCAAGAAGGAACGCCCGCTCCCGAAGACCCATACCCGGAAGCGACGGAGAAGATGCATCTCGAAAACGGTAAGTACGGATCATATTTTAAAACAAATAGCCGATTCCCCTAGACCGAACGAGCAGGAATCTAAGGGGATTGTTTAAAAAAATAGATTAATGGGTGAACTCCCGCTTTAAAATACGTCGGCTTGTGTTCCCTGGTGCAGCCCTTTGCATGGATGCTGCTGACTTACACCTGCTTTATGGGGCAGAACTTTACGCCGGACGTAGGACTTTACGCGCACTGCGTCGGACGGACGTACGTTCGTGAATCGGCGTATCTCCCTCATTTCCATATTTGAATAGGAAATCAATGGGAGCGCCACCTACGTCCAGCGTAAATATGCGCTCACGATACGCCGGTGTAGGAAAGTTATGTCGGTCGGATGAAGCCTATTTTCAGGCGTATCTTGGTTTCAGAGTCCAGCGCATAGATACGACGGCGCATATTTACACTTACGCGGCATATCTTGAGATACGTTGGAGTAAGTGCTTTGGGATTCCGGGCCTATATGTATATCAGGTTCCCAGTCTCTGTATCTGGTCCAGCATCCCCCACCTTACTGTTGGCCCATCACCATTATGGGTCCCATCATTAATCAATGGCCCAATAGTGGGGTGGAGTAAGCAGAACCAGCATCCTAGAACCACCCTGTGTTTTTTTTTTTTACCCCTACTTACTGGGAGTTGGGTACTACACATTTTAGATACTCTAACACCCAGCGGATCCAGCATTGCCGATCGGCAGACCTTTTTCGGTCAACAGAAGCCGGATGTTCTGCCGCCTTCTGTCGGACTGGCTGGAGTACACATGGGCTGAAATGTCAGCTGATTACAGTTGAACCGTCCAATACCGCCCAATATTCAGCCCGGGGCATTAGGGACCTTAGATTGTAAGTTCCTTGAAGGCAGCGACTCATGTGAATGTAGAATATATACATTATATTGTCAAAAGCATTGTGACGCCTACCTTTACACACACACATGAACTTTAATGGCATCCCAGTCTTAGTCTGTAGGGTTCAATATTGAGTTGGCACCGCTATTTGCAGCTATAACAGCTTCAACTCTTCCTTGTCCACAAGGTTTAGGAGTGTCTATGGGAATGTTTGACTGCAAGAAGGCACTGACATCAGGCACTGATGTTGGATGAGAAGGCCTGGCTCCGCTCCTATTCATCCCATAGGTATTCTATCGGGTTGAGGCCGAATCAATCAAGTTCTTCCACCCCAAACCCCTCATCCATGTCTTTAAGGACCTTGCTTTGTGCACTGGTCCAAATGATTTGATGGAGGAGGGATTATGGTGTGGGGGTTGTTTTTCAGGGGTTGGGCTTGGCCCCTTAGTTCCAGTAAAGGGAACTCCTAAAGGGGTTGTAAAAGTTTGTGTTTTTTCACCTTAATGCTTCCTATGTATTAAGTTAAAAAAACACCTGGCAATCACGGGCCCCCCGTTTTACTTACCTGTGCCAGTTCACCTGCTCGGCGCGTCCCACAGAGTCTCGGCGTTGATTGGATAAATTGATAGCAGCGCAGCCATTGGCTCCCGCTGCTGTCAATCAAATCCAATGACGCGGGCGCCGGGGGTCTGGGCCGAGTCATACACTCTGCGTCTATGGACGCCGAGTGTATGACACAGGAGCGCACCCGCAAGGTAACCCCCTCGGGAGAGAGCTTCCCGGGGGGGGGGGGGTTGTCTATTGCGGGGAGGGCCGCGAGACCCCAGAAGAGGATGTTCGTGGCCACTCTGTGCAAAACAAACTGCACAGTGGAGGTAAGTACGATATGTTTGTTATTTTTTTTTTTTAAATACTTGAACCTTGTCAACCACTTTAAAGCGGGGGTTCACCCTTAGAGGGCACTTTTTCCCCTTAGATTCCTGCTCGTTTTTACTAGGGGAATCGGCTATTTATTTTAAAATATGTGCAGTACTTACCCGTTTACGAGATGCATCCTCTCCGTCGCTTCCGGGTATGGGCTGCGGGACTGGGCGTTCCTTCTTGATTGACAGTCTTCCGAGAGGCTTCCGACGGTCGCATCCATCGCGTCACGATTTTCCGAAAGAAGCCGAACGTCGGTGCGCAGGCGCAGTATAGAGTCGCACCGACGTTCGGCTTCTTTCGGCTACGAGTGACGCGATGGATGCGACCGTCGGAAGCCTCTCGGAAGGCTGTCAATCAAGAAGGAACGCCCGCTCCCGAAGACCATACCCGGAAGCGACGGAAGAAGATGCAGCTCGAAAACGGGTAAGTACTGCTCATATTTTAATACAAATAGCCGATTCCCCTAGACCGAACGAGCAGGAAGCTAAGGGGAGAAAAATTTTTTTTTTATAAATGGGTGAACTCCCGCTTTAAGGTGTCAGTATACTAAGACATTTTGGACAATTTCGTGCTCCCAACTTTGTGGGAACAGTTTGGGGATGACCCCTTCCTGTTCCAACATGACTGCGCACCATTGCACAAAGCAAGGTCCACAAAGACATATAAAAATAAAGATAATATACAAAGGGTCGCCCTGGGTCACAGCAGGCCAAAAAAACAACAGCAGTAAATACAGTAAAACCATTTATTCAGGATAAAAATAAAGACATGGATGAGTGAGTTTGGGGTGGAGGAACTGGACTGGCCTGCACAGAGTCCTGACCTCAACCCGATAGATCACCTTTGGGATGAATTAGAGCGGAGACTGCGAGCCAGACCTTCTCATCCAACATCAGTGCCTGACCTCACAAATCTGCTTCTGGAAGAATGGTCAAACATTCCCATAGACACACTCCTAAACCTTGTGGACAGCCTTCCCAGAAGAGTTGAAGCTGTTATAGCTGCAAAGGATGGGACAACTCAATATTGAACCCTACGGACTAATAGCCACATTCAGAAAGACTGGCTTAACTTTGAGGCGGCGTAGCGTATCGCATATACAATACGCCGCCGTAAGTCAGAGAGGCAAGTGCTGTATTCACAAAGCACTTGCCTCCTAAGTTAGCATAGCGTAAATGGGCCGGCGTAAGCGCGCCTAATTCAAATGAGGAACAGAGGGGCATGTTTTATGTTAATGAATCGTGACCCGACGTGATTGACGTTTTTAACGAACGGCGCATGCGCCGTCCGTGGACATATCCCAGTGTGCATTGCTCCAAAGTACGCCGCAAGGACGTATTGGTTTCGACGTGAACGTAAATTACGTCCACCCCCATTCACGGACGACTTACGCAAACGACGTAAAAATGTCAAAATTCGACGCGGGAAAGACGTCCATACTTAACATTGGCTAGGCCAGCTTTTTGTTCGACTAACTTTACGCCGGAAAACGCCTTACGTAAACGGCGTATCTTTACTGCGACGGGCAAGCGTACGTTCGTGAATAGGTGTATCTCGCTGATTTACGCATTTGAGGCGTAAATCAGCATTCACGCCCCTAGCGGCCGGCGGAACTAGACAGCTAAGATACGACGGCGCCGTCGTATCTTAGCTACATGTTCGACGGCGCAGATTCAGAGTTACGACGGCGTATCTACTGATACGCCGGCGTAAACGTCTCTGAATCTGGCTATAAGACTGGGAAGCCATTAACGTTCATGTGCGTGTAAAGGCAGGTGTCCCAATACTTTTGACAATATAGTGTATGTAAAGCACTGCGTACATTGGCGCAGTGATAAATAAATACATAAATAAATTCCCACCACACGCGTTCCCAGGATAGGCTGGGAAGTATTGAGTATTGCAGTAACAGCCCTACCAGAAACTGGTAACCTCAAAGATCAATGTATATATTTTCCAGCATGCTGCGGATCTTCAAGTAACGTTACCTGAAGATCCATGGTGTGCTGGCAAAAATGTACGTTGAGTGCACAAAGGAATGCATGACAATGGACCAGGGGTGGACTGACAACTCATGGGGCCCCCGGGCAATAGAAGATTATGGGGCCCCTGGGCTTACAGATGGCCACCAAGCCAGGAGGCAGTGCAGAGGCGGGGGCAGCTAAAATCTCAGGATTTTCATATCATCAAAAGCTTGTTGGTTTCAGACATATCAGGGACAGATGTAAAAAAAACACAGATTTTTACATACTGTCCCTGGTTTTACTGAGCCTGGCAACCTTGATGGGGCCCCCTAGTGGCATGGGGCCCTCGGGCAGTGCCCCAGTGCCTCAATGGTCAGTCCGCCCCTGCAATGGACCTGTCTAAAGATTAAAAAAAATAAAAATAAACGCACAGCCATGCACACATAAAGATCTAAATGGGGCCATGAAAGTAAAATCCCAGCATTCCTCTGGAGAGCAGGGAATGCTGCTACCTGTAGTTCTTCACCGGCTAGACAGGAACAGGCTGCTGAGCTAGAGGAATAATTTGCTATAGCTTCAGGTGTAAGTGTGCGATGTCATGACTTAGGAATGCCTGAATCCCGGCCTGGATGAAAACACGCTTGGCACATTGAACGTTCTCCTTACTCCAGCTGAAGCACGGAAAACAAATCTGCACTATGGGAAGTTTCACGGAAACCTCCAAGTTTTCTCCCATTCTCCATATTATAAGAAGAGATGAGTCTATCTGCCTGGGATGAATTCACAGTTTCGGGAATCTTGCCCAAAATTCAAAGCTTGCAAACTTTACGGCAAACCCCACTGAAGCCAATGGGTGGGGGTCTTGGGTGTCAATTCTGACCATTTGTAGGGCCAACAAGCAAACTATCATGAAACAAGAGACATCAAGCTGGGCACTGCCAATGGGGAATACGCATAGCTCCCAACTGTCCCTGATTTGGAGGGACTGTCCCTGATTTGGAGCTCTGTCCCTCATTGCTCCTCATTAGTCCCTCATTTTGGTCTGATCTATATAGTTGTATATAAAATGCACTTTTTATCTATCAAAAAGTGTTTTCCAGTGCTAAACCTTCCATCTGATTTCTAAATTGCTGCATTTGTAAATTTCAAAAGCCAATATAAAGGAATAGTAGTGATAAAAAAAGCACTTGTAGGTTTACCAATCTTGTTTTTTTGTACAATTCTCCTTTAAGGGGGCGTGACCAGGGGTGTGTCCTATGTCTACATACTTTTGCTGATAGGTGTCCCTCATTCCCATCTCAAAAAGTTGGGAGGTATGGAAGCTGGGCACTGCCAATGGGGTATACGCATAGCTCCCAACTGTCCCTGATTTAGAGGGACTGTCCCTGATTTGGAGCAATGTCCCTCTGTCCCTCATTCCTCCTCATTTGTCCCTCATTTTGGTCTGATCTATATAGATGTACCGTATTTATCAGCGTATATGGCGCACTTTTTTGCCCCAGGGCAAAATCGTGGTTGCGCGATATATGCTGATATCC
This sequence comes from Rana temporaria, assembly GCF_905171775.1. Lineage (NCBI taxonomy): Eukaryota > Metazoa > Chordata > Amphibia > Anura > Ranidae > Rana > Rana temporaria. The sequence goes on from NC_053490.1 coordinate 495,872,795, forward strand.
GCTTCCCGCGCCTAGTTTGAACCACTGCGCCGGCATATACCGAGCGCAATACACTCGGGTATAGTCGTATAGGACGTACAGGACACACAGGACGTGACCGCGAGAGGAGCCGAGCCTGCCCGACTATACCTGAGTGTACTGTGCTCGGTATATGCTGGCGCAGTGGTTCAAACTCGGCGCGGGAAGCGGGGATCGAGCGGGGAGATCACCGCAGAAGGACGCCGGACCCGACGAGGAGGACACCACCGAAGCCGCAGACGGACGCTGGACCCAACGAGGCCGCCGATGGACGCCGCGCAAGACACCAAAACTGTAAGTACTAAAATGTTTTTTTACAGGAATGCGGGTCCACTTTAGGGGTGCGCGCTATACGCCGGAGCGCGCAATACCCCGAGAAATACGGTATATAAAATGCACTTTTTATCTATCAAAAAGTGTTTTTCAGCACTAAACCTTTCATTTGATTTCTAAATTGCTGCATTTGTAAATTCCAAAAGCCAATATAAAGGAATAATAGTGGTAAAAAAACACTTGTGGGTTTAACCAATCTTGTTTTTTTTTTTGTACGATTCTCCTTTAAGGGGGCGTGGCAAGGGGGTGTGTCCTATGCCTGCATACTTTTGCTGATAGGTGTCCCTCATTCCCATCTCAGAAAGTTGGGGGGTAATAATACAAACCAATGCCAACATTAAGAATAACTGTGTTTCCCCCCTACTAGGAAATGTCTGCTTTCTCTAATGGTGGCCATATACTCTTCCATAAAGGATCAATTATTTTTCTGATTGATCTCTTCCGATAGAAGTAATCGATCTATTCGACAACCAGTTTAACCAATATGTCACACAAAGAGGAGTTTTTTTGATAGTTAGAAAATAAAATGTTAAAATAAAAATATTGATCACATCTCTGCTTTCAACATGCAAAATCATAATCTGATTGATCAACCTACGATTGACCAAAGCGTCTCATTGCTGCTGATCAATGAAAAACGACAGAACATTTTGTGCTTTGGTCGATCCATTTCATTTGAACAAATCAGGTCTGTATTGATCGGAAGGACGGTTATTTACGATTGGATTGCTTGAGGATTTGATTGTTTTGATCGATCGGATAATAAACGCGTAGCGTGTATGGCCACCATAACAGCTCCAACACACTTTGGCAATATGGCCGCCATGAGCCCACCCTTTTATAGAGAGGGGCTAGTTTATCCATTGCTTTACTATTGGCTTAGAAAAGAGACCACTTACTGCAATATAGGTTGTTCCATATCACAGCCGTTTCATCAGTCATGGCTTATGTTTTTTTTTGCTTGGGGGGGCGGCAAACAACCACCCCCTGCGGCACCTTAAACTTCCTCCTCCCTTCGCTGTCTGCGGTCCACCGGCACTTACCCCATCTAAAGGGCGGGCACATCGGTCAGTGGAAGGGATCAGGCATCGGCGCACATCAGGCTCCGGCGGGCATCGGGCGGAGGCTCCTGTGTCTTCTCCTCCTCGCTTCCACCGTGCGTCTGCTCCCCTTCTCTTAGGTGTCCTATAGGATCTCCTGTCCTTTCAGCCATGTAGCTATGACTAAAGACTAGTGTTAGTGCGAAACGCGTCAGAGGTTGGGTTTTATTTCATTTTACGTTGCTGTGACTTGTAGTGCTGTCCTTTTTTCAATAAAGGCTATAATTTGTTCAGTATGCGGCTGTCCAGAGACAATCTTTGTTCCTGCTGTCCTTTCAGCCAATCGGTGGTGACAGGTATCAGACCCGCTTCCCAAGTGGCCGGGATGAGGATCAGTGTTGCAACAGCGAATGTTCATTCGCTGTTGCAACACAGCTGGGTGGGCTCCGGACACAATGCTCTGCGCCCCGAGCCCACCCTATTTTGAAGCCTGTTAGAGCCTTTGGCTCTAATCAGGTGCTTCAAAAAACACTCCTATAGGAATTCATGCGGCCGGCGTCCAAAAGGGGGCCGGGCGCATGGATAGGGAGGGCGGCGGCGGTGGATAGGGAAGGCGGTGCCTGTGCGTCATCTGAGGGAAATCCTGAAAACATGATCTGTTGGGGGTACTTGAGGACTGGAGTTGAGAACTATTATTCTAAAGGACAGTGGGATTGGTTTACTAAAGGCAAATAGACAATGGGGTAGATTCAGAAAGCAATTGCGTCTGCGTATCCATAGATACGCAGCGTAATTGCTTAGTTGCGCCGGCGTATCGACTTCTCCTGATTCAGAAAGCTCGATACGCCGACTGTAGCCTAAGATATGACTGGCATAAGGCTCTTATACCGTCGTATCGTAGGCTGCATTCTTACGATGGCCGCTAGGTGGCGTTCCCGTCAGCGTAGAGTCAGCGTAGAGTATGCAAAGTATGCAGAGTATACAGAGTATGCAGAGTATACCACTGTCAGCGTAGAGTATGCAAATTGCATACTCACGCCGATTCACAACCGTACGCGCGCCCGGCGTTCGCATTTTATGTCGTTTGCTTTCGTCGGTTTCTGCGTAAGGCTGCTCCTGCTATTAGCAGGAGCAGCCAATGCTAAGTATACCCGTCGTTCCCGCGTCGCGATTTTTGAAAATTACGTTGTTTGCGTAAGTGAATCGTGAATGGCACTGGACGCCATTTACGTTCACGTTGAAGCAAATGACGTCCTTGCGACGTCATTTACCGCAATGCACGTCGGGAAAGTTTCCCGACGGAGCATGCGCACTACGTTTGGCGCGAGAACGCGCCTAATTTAAATGATCCACGCCCCCTACTGGATCATTTAAATTAGGTGCGCTTACGCCGGCCAGTTTTACGGAGCGCCCGCGCAAATTACGGAGCTACTGCTTCGTGAATGAAGCGTAGCGCAAGTAATTTACGGAGGCGTAGCATTAAAACGGTACGCTGCGCCTCCGAAAGAGTGCGCAGCCCTACCTGAATCTACCCCAATGCACTTTGCAGTTGCTCCAGAGCTTAGTAAATGAGGTAATGGCGTCACTTTGCTAAGAATATCCAATCACATGCAAGGAAAAAAAAACAGCATTTTTGCTTGCATGTGATTGGATGATGGAAGTCAGCAGAGCTTCTGCTCATTTATTAAACTCTGAAGCAACTGCAAACTCTGCAAAGTACCCAGTATTTTTGCCTCTAGTAAATCAACCCCAGTGTGTTTTTCTGCGTGTTGGGAATGCGATTTTGCATTCCTGACATGCAATAGTGTGAACCTACCGTAAGCGTGGAAACTCTACAGTAACTTTCCATTTACACCAGAGGTGATGGCATGCGTTGACCAACGCGTTCAGCGCATTTACATGGTAAAAGCAATATATTTCCATAGAAGCACGTCACACCAATGTGTTTTCCTGATCTATGCTGCTCTGAATAAAAAACAAATAAAATAAATAAGAGGCCCTACTTTTTTTTTATGCACAATGCGTGTAAACACGAGTAATTACAATCCATCGCACACGTTACAATGCAGGTCAAGGCACGTGTGTTTACCTCATCGCACACATTGTAATCCGGATGGACCCTCAAAGGGAAAGCCTGAAGATTTAAACCTTGGTATTGATGACATTTACAGAAAGGCGGGATCGCGCTTTACGATCGGGGAAAATTGGCGTTCTTCCATGACACCTCGGCAGGTCACATCGTTTTCGGTGACATAACAGAAGGGAGAATAACAAGCTGAAAACTGACACTTATTTCTTTGAGGGGTAGGCGGATAATCAAGATAATATGACAGGAATCCTCACATGCTCAGCGAAAAGGTACGTAGCCGCCCCAGGCACTCCATGTGGAAGGAATGTTCTTGTTTATCCCAATTACTCACGGTGTCAGGGAATATCTCCGCCGTGTAAGAGCAGGGTGTACCGCGCTCTGATTGTATTTTCAAAATAAAATAAATGACTGTGTTTAGGAAAACCGAGCTGGGAAGGCGACATGTTTCCAGACGAGGAAAAACAAGGCGGAAAAACACCTGCTGGGCATAGGCTGAAAGACGAGCGCCTGTGCAAACGGCATTCCAAGGGGCACGCTCAGAGTCCGCATGCCGTCAGTGCGCGGCGTGTCTGCTTTCAGTTTTCAAGTTATCATAGACCGGCATAATGATCATTACTGCCAGACACTGTTACTACTGCTAGTACCAGTGCTTCGTATTCTATCCCTCACTATGGATGATAGTACTAGGGCAATTACAACTATGGGCCATATTCTGAGAGAAGTTACGATGGAGTATCTCAGGATACTCCATCGTATCTCTCTTTTTTGGCCCGTGTATCTATGCGACTGATTCTTAGAATCATTTTCGCATAGATACACTGAAGATCCGCCATCTGTAAGTCACTTACACTGTCGGATCTTAAATGTAATTACGCCGCCCGCCGCTAGATGGCATTTACGTGAAGGTCTCATTTGTTTATGCAAATGAGCCTGCTACGCCGATTCCCGAACGATTTCGCGTTGCGTACCCGTCGCTAACGTCGTTTGCGTAAGCGGAAACCTGGCCCAGATTCAGGTAGAATTGCGCTATATTTGCGCGGGCACAGGGCAACGATTTTGCCCTGCCCCCACGCAAATATTTTGCGCTGCCCTCGATTCACGGAGCAGTAGCTCCGTGAATTGCGAGGGCGCGCCGGCAAAATTGCCCGGCGTAAGCGCGCGCAATGTAAATAATCCCGCCGGGGGCGGGAATCATTTAAATTAGGCGCGCTCCCGCGCCGAGCGTACAGCGCATGCTCCGTCGGGAAACTTTCCCGACGTGCATTGCGGCAAATGACGTCGCAAGGACGTCATTTGCTTCAAAGTGAATGTGAATGGCGTCCAGCCTTATGCCGCGCAGATTTTAGGCTGCAGTCGGTGTAACGAGGTTCCTGAATCAGGAGCACTCGTTACACCGGAGCAAGTAAGCAATTGCGCCGTGTAACTTATGGTTACACGGGCGCAATTGCTTCTTGAATCTGGGCCACTCCTGCTATATGAGGAGTAAGTTTCCGCATGTCCCACGTAGGCCATGTTACGGATAGCGTCGAGTCCGCATCATGTTTTTCCGTCAGCTACGTCGTTTCCCTAAGTCGTTCTTGAATACGACTTTACGTCAATGACGCACACGTCGGCGTCATTGACGGTTTCCGCCGAGAACTGGAGCATGCGCACTGGGCTTTTTTAAGCCCGGCGCATGCGCAGTTACTTAGAATGGGGGGGCGCTTAATTTGAATAGAAGCCGCCCCCTTGAAGATACGCGTGGCTACGCCGGGCCATTTACACTCTGCCGCCCCAAACTACGGAGCAAGTGTTTGGGGAATACAGCAATTGCTCCTGTAGTTTGGGGCGGCGGAGTGTAAATGCCTTACGCGCCGCCCGCGGACATTTAGAGAGAATATGGGCCTATGTCTGTTACAATGGTCATTTACTAGTGCTAGTAGAGGTATTATTTCTATTACTCTACCTCTACTATTGCCACTATGACAGCCATTCCTACTACTGCAGCTACCACTACCGCCAATGTTCATCATACCTCTACTATTACAAGAAATATAGCTACTACTACCGCCAATGTTCATCATACCTCTACTATTACAACAAATATAGCTACTACTACCGCCATTGCTCATCGTACCCCTCATATTACATCAAATGCAGCTACCACTACCACCAATGTTCATCGTACAGTACCTCTACTATTGCATTAAATGCAGCTACCACCAATGTTCATCGTACCTCTACTATTACACCAAATGCAGCTACCACCAATGTTCATCGTACCTCTACTATTACAAAACATCAAATCCAGATACCGCCAATGTTCATCGTACCAGAAAAAAAGTACTGCAGGATAAATGTCTCGATTAAGGTTGAATAAACTCGAAATCCTAGGAAACCTTGCTTGACCGGCCAAGGCTATCCTATAATTTTGGGAGGGCATGTGAAGAGAATGGGTCCTACAAAATTCTTGAACTGGTGCCAACCTGATCTGTCCCTAAAGCAATAAATCCCTTATTTTTAATAAGACGGAGACGGGTTACTATAGGCAGCAACTCCACTGGTTTTCTTATATTAGAAAGTCATTTCTAGGGATATTTTTCCACCTAAGCTAACAGCTCACCACACTGCTCCAGCTGACACCTTGGCATCGGGCCACATCTAGTACTCTGGATTCTGAACGTCATTTTATCAAGAATTAGAAACCAAGATAATGGGAACACCTGGCGGGATTTAAATGTAACGCTCCATAATAACAGTAGCTTTTTATTGTGAGTGTCAAATATCGTGTCAGACGTTTCCAAGGTCAAACAAAGTTACCGGCGGACATCCTTGGTTCGTCTCGGAGATCAGAGCCAAAACTGCAGTCTACAACAAATTGGGCTAACCACTTTATTTGTATTTTTAGAAGGCATAATAAAGCAGCTCAACGTCAACAAATATTACTGCCCAACTACAGCAAAACTTCCTCTTTTTAGTTTTGAGGTTTAGAACCTCTGGCGGGTTTTAATTGCTGTTTGTGAAACCCCCCCCCCACTTTGGAAATTTACCCTCACATCTTGTCCTACTGACACCAGTATAAAAAATAGGCACACCGGTGCCACCAGAACAAGAAGGCACAGACTTCCATAACATCCTAAAATATGTTTTAACCCTTTACGCTCTACCAGGAAAAAGTGTTTTTTTGCTATCTCTCTAACAATACTTTTTGGTCAGCGCTGTGTGTCTTGCTGTTGAATAGATTTCCTCCTATTTACTATTCTCTCTAACAACCATCAGAAGTGAGAGGACATTTCTCCAGTGTGGTCAAAGACAGTAACAAACACCTGACAGAGGTTCTAACCCGGCCTTTCTCAACCTTTTTACCCCGGAGGAATCATTTTCGGGTCACAAAGGAACCCCTGCTAAAACCAATACATCTGGGATCAGTGTGAAATATGCACCTTATATCATTGGTTGTTAGTGGGAAGACTGCCCCCCCTTACAATGTGGGTTAGAATGCCCCCTTACACTTATGGTCCGAATGCCCTCCTTACAGTGGTGGCCAGAATGCCCCCCTTCCCCCCACAATGATTGTCAGAATGCCCTCCTTACAGCGGTGGCCTGAATGCCCCCCCCCCCCCCACACAATGATGGTCAGAATGCCCTCCTTACAGTGGTAGTCAGAATGCCCCCTTACAGTGGTGGTCAGAATGCCCCTTACAGTGGTGGTCAGAATGCCCCCTTACAGTGGTGGTCAGAATGCCCCCTTACAGTGGTGGTCAGAATGCCCCCTTACAGTGGTGGTTAGAATGCCCCCCTACAGTGGTGGTCAGAATGCCCCCTTACAGTGGTGGTCAGAATGCCCCTTACAGTGGTGGTCAGAATGCCCCTTTACAGTGGTGGTCAGAATGCCCCCTTACAGTGGTGGTCAGAATGCCCCCTTACAGTGGTGGTCAGAATGCCCCTTACAGTGGTGGTCAGAATGCCCCTTACAGTGGTGGTCAGAATGCTCCTTACAGTGGTGGCCAGAATGACCCCCCCCAACAATGATGGTCAGAATGCCCTCCTTACAGTGGTGGTCAGAATGCCCCCTTTACAGTGGTGGTCAGAATGCCCCTTTACAGTGGTGGTCAGAATGCCCCCTTACAGTGGTGGTCAGAATGCCCCCTTACAGTGGTGGTCAGAATGCCCCCTTACAATGGTGGTCAGAATGCCCCCTTACAGTGGTGGTCAGAATGCCACTCTTGCAATTGTTTTAAGACCCCCCCTCCCTCCTCCCACAATGATATTCAGAATGGCCTCCTTACAGTGGTAATCAGAATGCCCCCTTAGAGTGGTGGTCAGAATGCCACTCTTACAGTTGAGGGAAGAATGCCCCCATCTTCCACAATGGTGTTCAGTATGCCCTCCTTACAGTGGTGGTCCAGATCCCCATTTTACGGTGGTGGTCTGAATGTTACCCTTACAGTCATAATAAAAGATTACTGGAGTCATGCCACTAGCTCTGCCAAAAGCTAATCAGGTACCACCACATAGAAGGTCAATCAGCCACAGGTTATGGAATTACTAGACATCTGGAGGAACTCTGGTTGAGAATGACTGTGCCAACCCTTCCCCACTCTATCCAAAACCAGCTATGCAATATAAGTTGGAGTTGTCCTTTAAAAAAAACACACTCTAAAGTTAAAGCCAAAACAGCTTGCTATCCTCTAAGGTGCCCCCTTGCCTTATCTCTCTGGTAAAGGGTGGCTGACACTTACAGTGGTGGGTGGGATGCCCCCTTACAGTGGTGGTCTAATTTCCCTCCCCAATCCCCTCCTAATAATGGTGGTCAGGTTAACCCCTCACAGTGGTGGTCTAATTGCCCTCCCTAATGCCCTTCTTATAATGGTGGTCAGGTTACCCCCTCACAGTGGTGGTCTAATTGCCCTCCCCAATACCCTCCTTATAATGGTGGTCAGGTTACCCCCTCACAGTGGTGGTGTAATTGCCCTCCCTAATGCCCTTCTTATAATGGTGGTCAGGTTACCCCCTCACAGTGGTGGTCTAATTGCCCTCCCCCAATACCATCCTTATAATGGTGGTCAGGTTACCCCCTCACAGTGGTGGTCTAATTGCCCTCCCCAATACCCTCCTTATAATGGTGGTCAGGTTACCCCCTCACAGTGGTGGTGTAATTGCCCTCCCTAATGCCCTTCTTATAATGGTGGTCAGGTTACCCCCTCACAGTGGTGGTATAAATGCCACTCTTACAGGCATATTAAAAGATCATTGGTGTCATGCCACTAGCTCTACCCACATTTAAACAGGCACTATCAGATAAGAGGTCAGCTCAATGGGCCACTAGACACCTGGAGGAACCCTTGTTGTTCCAACTCATACCCACTCTTCCAAAACCAACTAAGCAATATAAGTTGGAGTTGGGCTTTAAAAAATACCACAATAACAAGTTTAAGTACAAAGGCTTGCCAAATTCTAAAGTGCCCCCCATGCCTTACCTCTCTGGTGAAGAGGATCGCTGCATCGTAGTGCTGGTCATGCTCATCATCCAGCTGGTTGTGCTGGTGCTGCCACTTGCAGAAGTTCTTCAGAGAGGTGGCAGCGTTCTTGCTGACCTCAGGTCCCTTGTCCTTGTCAGTGATCATCACCACCTTCACCACTGCCAATCTAATGTGGTTCTCAATGCTGGGATGACTGTAGAGCCTGGAAGCGATGGATGCCAAGGTCAGCAGGTAGTGGTGGAGGTCCTTCCCATACTTCTTGGACATGGACTCATCAGCCACCAGCAAGAGCTCCACATACCTGGACTTGGAAATGGACCTCTTTCTCCGGCTCTTCAGCAGTGCCCCATCAGAGGTCTGGTTGGCTCTAGCAGTGCCCCCCCACCTGACCATGCCCTTGCCTCCATGTCTATGGAGATGCTTGCCATGAGTCTCGCAGCTAGCTCTGCTGGGTACCATCTCAAAGCTAAAGCGATCCTTGATGAAGACATGCAGAATCCTCTCGGAGGCATCTCTGTACACCTGCCCCACACCAGCCTGCCCCTTGATCAGGGGCTTAATAGTATAATGGGCATGCTTGACCGCAAAGAATCCATCCAGCCCCCCGCACAGGTTGAAGACAGCCAAGGACTGGGGGCTGTTGTCCACTGTCCCCCTGTAGAAACAGTGCTTGTGGAAGCGATGCTGAGGATGCAGGCGTCCCAGGTACCTGGTGCTGAAGTGGGGGGACAGCAGGAGGTCGTCCTTTTCCAAGTCCAGGATGAACTTCTTGCCGTCGGCATAAAGGATGTAGCCCACCTTGCCCCCAGCCGCGTAGATCTGGTCAATGTTCTGCACGATGCCGCTCCTCCTCTGATGATCCTGGTGATGCTTAGGAGAAGAAGAAGCAGGTGAATCCACCAAGCTGGAGGCTGCGGTCCTATTGGAAAGAGCAGCAGCAAAGTGCAACTCAGCAAGCAGCAATATCAGCAGGTTCAGCACCATTGTCCCCCCCTACTCCTCCTCCCTTGAGTAAAGGAAAAAAAATGCCTAGGCTGGGATGAATCACTAAAATGCCAACAGAAGCCCACACCGCTTTAAAGTTTCTTTGCACAGCAGCAGCAGCTAAGGTGACTTGCTCCTTGATCCATCCACTGGACAGAGACAGATGACTGAGCTGCAGCAGCCCAGTTGTGGCTTCTTTCTGGTTTGCAGGATGCTTTAACCCCTTGTAGCTCAGGCACTTGCCTCTTTTCTTTTTTGTTGAGATGCAGCTGAAGCTGGGCTTGCTCCTGGCACCTCTGGATGGACCTGGCTTGCTCCTGGCTCCTCTGGATGGACCTGGCTTGCTCCTGACTCCTGTGGATGGACCTGTCTTGCTCCTGACTCCTGTGGATGGACCTGTCTTGCTCCTGGCTCCTTTGGATGGACCTGTCTTGCTCCTGGCTCCTCTGGATGGACCTGTCTTGCTCCTGGCTCCTTTGGATGGACCTGTCTTGCTCCTGACTCCTCTGGATGTAGCTGGCTTGCTCCTGGCTCTTTTTTTGGGGATGGACCTGGCTTGCTCCAGGCTCCTCTGGATGGACCTGGCTTGCTCCTGGCTCCTCTGGATGGACCTGGCTTGCTCCTGGCTCCTCTGGATGGACCAGGCTTGCTCCTGGCTCCTCTGGATGGATCAGGCTTGCTCCTGGTTCCTCTGGATGGACCTGGCTTGCTCCTGGCTCCTCTGGATGGAGCTGTCTTGCTCCTGGCTCTTTTGTTAGGGATGGAGCTGTCTTGCTCCTGGCTCCTCTGGATGGAGCTGTCTTGCTCCTGGCTCTTTTGTTAGGGATGGAGCTGTCTTGCTCCTGGCTCTTTTGTTAGGGATGGAGCTGGCTTTGCTCCTGGCTCCTCCAGATTGAAGCTTGGCTTGCTTCTGACACCTAAGCAGCACAGCCTTCTCCTTCTTCCTTGTCCTCCACACAAGTGTCTGTGAGTTCTCCTCTCCCAGCTGGTGGATGCGAAGCAAGAAGAGAAGAGAGAGATGTGAAGATGGGGAGGAGGAACAATGAATTTATACCGGAATGCCATTTTAAATGGGAGTCACTGCCTCTTAAAGGGAGAGCTCTCAGAACACCACTCCCTCCCCTCTTGTAATAATCACTCGCAGGGAAAGAGTGTGCTGTGTATGGAGAGAGAGAGAGAACACCAGCCTTTCCTTCATTCTAGTCTGGGCTGTTTCACAACTGTCCTGACTAACAGCTGACTTCACCGGCAGCTACTGAGCATTTTATAGAAGGTTCATGTCCTGTCCTGGAAACTGGGATGTTTACTGGGGACAAGGAGAAATCCGAGTCCAGAAATGTCACTTTGGGATCATTCCATTGTGCAATGCTGAGGAAGGTGCAAGGGGGGAGTCATAGAGACATTGCACCAGGAGCTTCGGGGAAATACATCAGGGAGATGCCATTGCTTGATTTCTTCTGCGATTCATTAAAGCTTTCCTCTGGGGAAAGTAAAACATTTTCCCTGCTAAGGGAGATACACCCAAACTGCAAGGGTTAAATGTTCATTCATGTCTAGGGGGCTTGGGCAAGCAGTTTTACTTACCTAATCCTGTGGTTGGTTGGCAGCTAGCATGGCAGACTGTCCCTTGGGGGTTGATTTACTAAAATTAGAGGGCTAGATTCACATAGATCAGCGGATCTTTAGATCCGCGTGATCTAAGATCCGCTGGCGCAAGTTTGAGAGGCAAGTGGGTAATTCACAAACCACTTACCTCCAAACTTGCGGCGGCGGATCGTAAATCCCCCGGCGGAATTCAAATTCCGCGGCTAGGGGGAGTGTACTATTTAAATCAGGCGTGTTCCCGCGCCGATTTAAATGCGCATGCGCCGTCCGCAAATTTTTCCCGGCGTGCATTGCTCCCAATGACGTCGCTAGGACGTCAGTGGTTTCGACGCTTACGTAAATGACGTCCATCCGTATTCGAGAACGACTTACGCAAACGACGTAAAAAAAAACAAAAATCGACGCGGGAACGACGGCTATACTTAACATTGGCTGCGCCTCATAGAAGCAGGGGTAAGTATACGCCGGGAAAACCGCTACGGAAACGTCGTAACAACACTGCGTCGGGTCCGCGTACGTTCGTGAATTGCCGTATCTCGCTGATTTACATATTTCTCAATGTAAATCAGCGAGAACGCCCCCGCGGCCATTTTTAAATTGCAGTTAAGATCCGACGGGGTAACACAGTTACACCTGTCGGATCTTAGGCATATCTATGCGTAACTGATTCTATGAATCAGTCGCATAGATACGACCAGCCTAAGTCAGAGATACGACGGAGTATCAGGAGATACACCGTCGTATCTCTCTGTGAATCTAGCCCAGAGAGTTCAACATCTGGTGCAGCTCTGCATAGAAACTAATCAGCTTCCAGTTTTTTTGTTTTTATGAAAGCTTAAAGCGGAACTCCATCCAAAAGGTGAAGCTACACTTGTTTGCCCCCCCGCTGCTATATTTGGCAACGAGGGGGAGTTGGTACCTGGCTTTGACAGATACCCAGTCCCACTTCCGGCTGACTTCACCATGGGGAATTCCTTCCCCTCCCCCAGGCCACTTACAAAGTGCAGCACCATAGGCGTGCGCACAGGGTGTGCCCAGTGTGCCTGGGCACACCCTAATCACCCTGGGGTAGATTCAACAAGCAATTGCGTCTGCGTAACCATAGTTACGCAGCGCAATTGCTTAGTTGCGCCAGCGTATCAACTGCTCCTGATTCAGGAAGCTCGATACGCCGACTGCAGCCTAAGATATGACTAGCATAAGGCTCTTATGCCAGTCATATCGTAGGCTGCATTCTTACGATGACCGCTAGGGGGCGTTCCCGTAGTGGTCAGCGTATAGTATGCAAATTGCATACTAACGCCGATTCACAACCCTACGCGAGCCCTGCGTATGCAGTTTACGTCGTTTCCGTTCGTCGGGTTCCGCGTAAGGCTGCTCCTGCTATTAGCAGGAGAAGCCAATGCTATGTATACCCGTCGTTCCCGCGTCGCGAATTTAAAATTTAACGTCATTTGTGTAAGTGAATCGTGAATGGCGCTGGACGCCATTTACGTTCACTTTGAAGCAAATGACGTCCTTGCGACGTCATTTGCCGCAATGCACGTCGGGAAAGTTTCCCGACGGAGCATGCGCACTATGTTCGGCGCGGGAACGCGCCTAATTTAAATGATCCACGCCCCCTATGGGATCATTTAAATTACGCGCGCTTACGCCGGGCATTTTTCAGGAGCGCCCACGCAAATTACGGAGCTACTGCTCCGTGAATCAAGCGTAGCGCAGTATATTTACGGAGGCCCAGTGTTAAAACGGTACACTGCGCCTCCGTAAGAAATGGGCAAGTCGTACCTGAATCTACCCCCCCTGTGTGGTGCAGATTGCACCGAAATTGCGTTAAACGTGCACTAACGCACAGAAATTTACAGCATTAAACGGCATATAACACAGTGAAATATACAATGTTAAATGTGCACTAATGAACAGAAATATACTGCATTAAACATGCAGTAATGCACAGAAATAGACCCCTGATATTTCACCAAAACTCCCTAATGGGGCTCCTAAAATAAAAAAATAAATAAAAACTACTGACACTGTCCACTGCCCTACTGACACCAATCTCTGCCCTGGTGACACCATCCACCACTCTACTGATACCATCAGTATACTGTATATACACATGCACACACATGCAAATATGTTTGCGCTTTGGGGTGCACACCCTAATGCAATAGGCTGCGCACACCTATGTGCAGCACGCTTCGCATATGCACAATAGAGACAGGGCTGGTGCTACCACTAGGCAAACTAGGCAGCCGCTTAGGGCGCACTGCTGCCTAGGGGTGCCCGGCCACTGGTGTTCCTACTCTCTTCAACAAGCAACCAAGTCTCAGCATCAGAAGGCAGCCACCGATCCGTTCGTATATAGCGCATGGAAGACTGTGTCTGTGTCCCAACTCCTGAATGAATGGAAGCAAGCAAACATTCATTGATGGGCGCTGGTGAGGCTGCATTGATGGGCACTGGTGAGGCTGCATTTGATGGGCGATTCATTAAAAAGTTAGGGTATACATGGGCACTGGTGAGGCTGCATTGTGGGCGCTGGAGAGGCTGCATTCATGGGTGCTGGTGAGGCTGCATTAATGGGCACTGGTGAGGCTGCATTGATGGGCACTGGTGAGGCTACATTTGATGGGTGCTTTATTAAAAAGGTGGGGAATACATGGGCAGGACAAAGGGGGTGGAGTCAGGGGTGGAGTCAAGGGGCGTTAAATTGAGGTAAATTGAGGTTTCGCCTAGGATGTCAAAAATCTGTCCACCAGCCCTGAATAGAGAACTGGCTTTGCAGAGATGTTGGCAGCATTGTAAAATCAACTCGGGTGAAGACACTATAGTATTTGTAGCTACTGACTTTTATTTTTTTTGTGAAGGAAGTTGGAGCTCCTCTTTAATTTAACCACTTGCCGACCGCTGCACGCCGAAATCCGCCAGCAGAATGGCAGCGATGGACAAATTAATGTACCTGTGCGGCCCCTTTAAGAAGCCGTACGGCAGGCGCGCCGCTGGAGACGCGCGCGCCCGCCGCACTCTCCGTGACCATGCCCGCGGGCCCTCGAACGCGATGTTCACCGGCGGCCTGTGATCGTGTCACATAGAGGCAGAACAGGGAGATGCCTATGTAAACAAGGCAATTCCCTGTTTTTCCTAGTGACAGGACACTGATCTACTGCTCCGTGTCATCTGAAGCAGTGATCACTGTTGTGTCACTTGTAGCCCAGCCCCCTCACAGTTAGAATCACTCCCTAGAACACACTTAACCCCTTCATCGCCCCTAGTGGTTAACCCCTTCCCTGCCAGTGTCATTTACACAGTAATCAGTGCATTTTTATAGCACTGATCGTGTATAAATGACAATGGTCCCAAAATAGCATCAAAAGTGTCCGATGTGTTCGCCATAATGTTGCAGTCATGATAAAAACTGCTGTTCGCCGCCATTGCTAGTAAAAAAAAAAAAAAATAATAATAAAAATGCCAAAAAACTATCCCCTATTTTGAAAATTCTATAAAAAAAATTGCGCAAACCAATCAAACGCTCATTGCAATTTTTTTTACCACAAATATGTAGAAGAATACATATCGGCCTAAACTGAGGAAAAAACATTTTTTTTAATATTTTTTGGGGGATATTTATTATAGCAAAATGTAAAAAATATTGCCCCGGATTCAGATACAATTGGGTATCTATCGGCGGGCGTAACGTATCTCAGATACGTTACGCCGCCGTAACTTAGGGCGCAAGTTCCGTATTCAGAAAGAACTTGCGCCCTAAGTTAAGGCGGCGTAGCGTATGTGGTCCGGCGTAAGCCCGCGGAATTCAAATTCTCCATGCAGTGGGCGAGTTGTATGGTAATGAAGGCTGACCCCACGTAAATTACGTTTTTGGCTAACGGCGCATGCGCCGTTCGTGAACGTATCCCAGTGCGCATGCTCCAAATTAACCCGCAAAAAGCCAATGCTTTCGACGCGAACGTAAATTACGCCCAGCCCTATTCGCGAACGACTTACGCAAACGACGTAATCAACGGAAAATTCGACGCTGGCCCGACGTCCATACTTAAAGGAGTTCTCTGACCTAAAAATTTTAACCCCCGCTGTGCCCGGGCTGTAAAACTATACAAAATAAACTTTCACTTACCTGCCTACGATCCCCCGTTGTTCCGATATCGCCGTCCCGTTCTCCGGTCCCGGTCTCTTCCGCTTCCTGTGTGTCGGTGACTCATAGTGCGCTCAGCCTATCAGCGGCCGCGACGGGACATTGCTGCCGCCGCTGATAGGCTGAGCGCACTATGAGTCACCGACACACAGGAAGCGGAAGAGACCGGGACCAGAGAACGGGACGGCGATATCGGAACAACGGGGGATCGTAGGCAAGTAAGTGAAAGTTTATTTTGTATAGTTTTACAGCCCGGGCACAGCGGGGGTTAAAAGTTTTAGGTCAGAGAACTCCTTTAACATAGGATACGCCTCATATAGCAGGGGTAACTTTACGCCGGAAAAAGCCTAACGTAAACGATGTAAAAAAATGCGCTGGGCGGACGTACGTTTCTGAATCGGCGTATCTACCCAATTTGCATATTCCTTGTGTATATCTACGGAAGCACCACCTAGCGGCCAGCGTAAATATGCAGCCTAAGATAAGACGGTGTAAGAGACTTACGCCGGTCGGATCTTAGGGAAATCTATGCGTAACTGATTCTAAGAACCAGGCGCATAGATACGACCGAGCGCACTCAGAGTTACAACGACGTATCAGGAGATATGCTGTCGTAACTCCTATCTGAATCCGGGCCTCAGTGTTTTTTTTCAAAATTGTCGCTCTATTTTTGTTTATAGCGCAAAAAATAAAAACCGCAGAGGTGATCAAATATCACCAAAAGAAAGCTCTATTTGTGGGGAAAAAAGGATCAATTTTGTTTGTGAGCCACATCGCAGGACCGCGCAATTGTCATTCAAAGCGTGACAGTGCCGAAAGCTGAAATTTCGCCTGGGCAGGAAGGGGGTATATGTGCCCAGTAAGCAAGTGGTTAAAGTAACCTTTCTCCACCTTTTGAACATGGAGTAACTCTTAAAAAAACTTTTGGGTCTCAGGGAACCCCTGTTAAAGTGGGTGTAAACCCTTTACAACCACTTTATACTACAGGTAAGCCTATATTAAGGCTTATCTGTAGCTAACCAGGATATCTCCTAAACCTGCACGGTTTCAGAGGTATCCCCTGTCCCCTGCATGTGCCAATGTCATCGGTACATGCGCACTAAAGCAAACTGAAGCAATGGCACGTATGTGACGTTGCTTCAGTCAGTGTGCCGTTACCGTCAGCTCCCGTGTGCATGCGCGGGAGTGACGTCATCACAGCTCCGGCCAATCGCAGTGCCGGAGTCCGCAATACCTGAAAGTCACTCCGGGAGTGATGTTGCCGGCCAGAGGGGGGTATGAGGACCGCTGCGGGGTCTTCGATGTAAGGTAAGTAATTCATAAAGAGCTAGTATGCGATGTGATGGTTTACAACCACTTTAATAATTATATTTGGTTGGACTTGTGTCTTTTTTTAACCTGACTAACTATGTAACTATGTAACTATATACTGTATATCTACAGCTTGGGGTAGATTGGCATGAACAGTAAGTTGAGATATAAGAATAAACAAATAAATGAGAAATGTGACATATTTAGAGTATTTGATCCCCTGGGCTGCTCTAAATTAAAACAAATATTTTCTGTAATAATAACAAAAATAAAATAAAAATAACAATAATTATAATAATAGTGGCCAGAAAAGAAAAGCAGACAGTGAAAATGGTAATGTTGCATTACATTGGTGGTCTGCAGGAAAATGCAATCTTACAATGATGGCCAGTGAAGGACTTCTTTGCACTGGTGGTCAGTGGAAGATGGACCCACTTACATTGATGCTCAGATGGAAGAATGCTTTTAGACACCATACATGTTACAATCTGATTGTATGATCTTTGCACAACCGACAGAGTAAAAAAAAAAATAACACTTGTGATATAAGTTCCTACCTAAACCATCCAATCAATTTGTATCCAGTAAGAGAAACCTTTGCACTACATTGTTGTTGGTAGATCTAAGGCCTCGTACACACGGCCGAGGAACTCGACGTGCCAAACACATCGAGTTCCTCGGCCAGTTCAGCCCTGAAGCCGCCGAGGAGCTCGGCGGGCCGAGAGCTCCCATAGAACAACGAGAAAATGGAGAACGTGTTCTCTATTTTCTCGACGAGTTCCTCGGCGGCTCCATCGGGCCGAAAGTGTACACACGTCAGAGTTTCTCGGCAGAATCCGGCTCTGACCGAGTTTCTCGCCGAATTCTGCAGAGAAACTCTGTCGTGTGTACGGGGCCTAAGACTACATTCACACCTTTGCTTTTTTGGAACACCCGCGGTAATGCGCAGAATTGTGGGTTTTCCTGCACTTTTTAGAAAAGCTTGAAAAATGGGCTACAAACAAGCATTGTGCTTATAAGTGCCATTAATTGTTATGTCATGTAATTTGTAGCGCAACAAACGCCAAAATGCGGGATGAAAAAAACGTGCAGCGCTCCACGCCCAAAAAGCATCAGGAACTTCTCTGGCACACATAGGGAAGCCCAATTAAGCTTCCCCCGGTGTGACGCACGGAAACATGCTAAAGAAATTGAGCAAAAAGCCCCCAGGAGCACGAACGCTCGTTCTCACTATGTGAAGTGTGAATGTGGCCTGAAGGAAATAGTATGGTGAGCTTTACATTGGCGTTCAGTGAAGTGCTCTCTTTCTTTACTGGTAGTCAGTGAAGAACTCCATTTAAATGTAGTCAGTGGAGAAGGATCCCTTCAGTTTGGTGGTCAGTTGGATAAGGAAAAACTTACATTGGTGGTCAGTTTGGGAAGGAACCCCTTTCATTGGTGGTCAGTTTGAGAAGGAACCCCTTACATTGGTGGTCAGTGGAAGAAGGAACCCCTTACATTGGTGGTCAGTGGGAGAAGGAACCCCTTACATTGGTGGTCAGTGGGAGAAGGAACCCCTTACATTGGTGGTCAGTTTGAGAAGAAAACACTTACATTGGTGGTCGGTTTGAGAAGAAACCCCTTAAATTGGTGGTCAGTGGGAGAATGAACCCCTTATATTTGTAGTCAGTGGGAGAAGAAACTCATTATATTGTTGGTCAGTGGGAGAAGGAACCCCTTACATTGGTGGTCAGTGAAAAAAGGAACCCCTTACATTGTTGGTTAGTGGGAGAAGGAACCCCTTACATTGGTGGTCAGTTCGAGAAGGAACTCCTTACATTGGTGGTCAGTAAGAGAAGGAACCCCTTACATTGGTGGTTAGTGAGAGAAAGAACCCCATACATTGGTGGTCAGTTTGAGAAGGGACCACTTATACTGGTGGTCAGTGGGAGAAGAGACCCCTTACATTGGTGGTCATTGGGAGAAGGAACCCCTTACATTGGTGGTCTTAGGGATAAGGAACCCCTTACATGTGCGGTCTTAAGGAGAAGAAATCCCTTACATTGGTGGTCAGTGGGAGATGGAACCCCTTACATTGGTGATCAGTGGGGAGAAGAAACCCCTTATATTGGTGGTCAGAAGGAGAAGGAACTCCTCCAGTTCCCGCTTTACTGGTGGTCAGTGAAAAGCTCCCTTACATTGTAGTCAGTGGAAAAGACCTCTTTGGTCTGGTGGTCGATAGAAGAAGGAACCCTTTACTGGTTGTCATTGGGTAAAATGCCCCCCCCCCCTTATACATACTGTAGCTAAGGAACATCTGCAGTCCTGTGTTTAACATGATGAGAATGCTGAGTACCCAGCCAAATCCTGGAGCATCGGAGGGAAGATCAGAGCATCAGTAGCCGGGGGAACATTGGATAAGGTAAGTAAAACTTCTTTCTATATTCCTTTGGACACAAATGAGCATTGAACCCTTGCAGTATGGGGGAAGCCCCTCAAAAAGAGTAATTTTAATCATGCCCCTTGACTGTGACGTCATAAAAGGCAGGGTCGCCGGGTGACATTACCCAGTGACCACGCCTCAAGCCTATATAAATTCTTGCGCATCGCTCACCTGGCATTACAGCAGGAGAGAGCATCGTGTCAACATCGGAAGAGAAGAAGACGACGGAGAAGACCGGGCCACCGCTAGTAAAAGAGCTGGAAGAAGATAGCGGAGGAGCCCGGTAGAAGGCACCGGAGAGCGGGAGAAGAGGCCAAAGAGAGCAGAGAAGTCGGAAGAGACCCCAGAATTTGGAAAAAGACCCCCAGAGCTGCCTAATAATGTAGAGTGTTTTTTTTCTTGACACTTTTTTCCTCCAGGGGAATGGGTAGGTGTACTGGTGGGGGGCCAGGATCTGGGGACCCCCTCATTAAAGGGGGCTCCCGGATTCCGATAAGCTCCCTGCCCGCAGACCCCAACAACCAAAGGCCAGGGTTGTCGGGAAGAGGCCCTTGTCCTCATAAACATGGGGACAAGGTGCTTTGGGGTGGGGGGGCCGCAGGGCAACCCCCTGTCACAAAGCACCCACCCCTTATGTTGAGGGCATGCGGCCTGGTACGGTTCAGAAAGAGGGGCACTCGCTCGTTCCCACCCCCTTTCCTGACCGGCTGGGCTGCATGCTCGGATAAGGGTCTGGTATGGATTTTGGGGGGACCCCCACGCCGTTTTTTCAGCGTAGGAGGTTCTCCTTAAAATCCATACCAGAACTAAGGGCCTGGTATGCTCTTGGAGGGGAACCCATGCCGTTTTTTTATTTAAAATTTGGCGTGGCGTTCCCTCTAATGATTCATACCAAACACAGTGACTGGCATTGGCGGGAATCCAAGTTGGATCCCCGACAATGTCCCCTCCATGGATACAGGACATTGTTTTTTCTCGCGCTCGCTGAAAATTAGTTTTTCCTATTGCAGCGAGCGCGAGATGTACAGTACCCTATGGCCGAGGACCAGCGCGATGGGATCATGCTGGAAACACATTTTCGCGGGCAGGTACTGTACTACAAGGAATTTCAGCTCTTGAGCGCCACCCTTTGGGCCCCTTCTGCTAAATTTGTGTTTGGTGAGCATTGATTATGAGCATGTGTGTTTGTACTTTTGACTTTTGTGTGATGGATTTGTGTACTGACCATCAGAAAATCTGACAACCAACCGTTGTCTGCAGAAAATTTGCTAGACAATTGTCAAAAGTAGCATACTAACGGTCAGATTTTAGGACAACAGTCTGTCAACACCCAATCCCCTGCCAACAATTGGATCGTATGTACTAGGTTTTAGAGTGGGTTTAGACCGGTGACCTGTGGTTTGGGGCGCAGTGTGATTGTATGTACGGTTTACCCACAGTTTTTATTGCTCTCTGATTAACTTCTATTAGACGCCCATTTTTATGAAAACACATTTATCGATCGGAATCCACTTCCCCATGTGTGCCATATCCTTCGAATGGGTTGCCAACTATAGATCTGAAGACACTGGGCTAGATTCACAAAGAACCACGTATCTTTGCGGCGGCGTAACGTATTCGATTTACGTTACGCCTCCGCAACTTAGACAGGCAAGTGCCGTATTCTCAAAGCACTTGCTCCGTAAGTTGCGGCGGCGTAGCGTAAATCGGCCGGCGTAAGCCCGCCTAATTCAAATTTGGATCAGGGGGGCGTGTTTTATGTAAATGTACTGTGACCCGACGTGATTGACGTTTTTCCCGAACGGCGCATGCGCCGTCTGTGGAATTTACCAGTGTGCATTGCTCCAAAGTACGCCGCAAGGACGTCATTGGTTTCGACGTGAACGTAAATGACGTCCAGCCCCATTCACGGACGACTTACGCAAACGACTTAACTTTTTCAAATTTCGACGCGGAAACGACGGCCATATTTAACATTGTTACGCCGCACTTACGCCGGCGGCGTAACTTTACTGCGTCGACTGGGCGTACGTTCGGGAATTTGCGTATCTAGCTAATTTGCATACTCAACACGGAATTCGACGGAAGCACCACCTAGCAGGCAGCGTAAATATGCAGTTACGATCCGACGGCGTAAGAGACTTACGCCTGTCGGATCTAACATATATCTATGCGTAACTGATTCTAAGAATCAGGCGCATAGATACGACGGCGCAAGGCAGAGATACAATGGCGTATCTGGAGATACGCCGTCGTATCTCCACTGAGAATCTGGCCCACTGATTGGAAAATAAATGAATCATTCATCGCAGAGTGTATGGCCACCCTTACATGGAGCTTGTGATCAGGTTCACCTAAAAACTGATAGGCAGATCTGATCGTAAGGTGGAAAAGAACGATCTCCTGGGAGAATTTGAATAGAAGTCGTTTTACGTCCTCTCCAATTTGGAACAGCGGTTGGTGTGCATTTAATGTGTTTTTCCTGTCTACAGTAACACAAGCCGTCAGGTGATAGATAAGGTGTCACTTAGTTGTTTGTACTGATGGGAAATGTTTACTTAGAAGGGTCTCGGTGCCTTGGCAAGCTGTGCCCCTGGCATCCTGCAACGCTTTCTATTGCAGCTGAATAAACACAAGCCGACCATTTGTCTTGAGAAGACTTCATCTGTCTTTCATTTTTAAGAGCTGATTATATAACCTTAAGGTAGGTCACCCAGAAATGGATCAGCAGGGAAAGTACTATGATAAATGAATAGGAAATTCTTTGAGCGATTCCTATTTACCGAGCCGTACTGTGCCGGGGAATGAAATTGCAGCAGACAAGTGGATTAGCTGATTACAGTCCCTCTTTCAAGTTCTCAGACTCCTCATATTGTTAATTAAAAAGCTCTGAAGAGATTCGTTTCACCAGATTTCCTCCAAAAGATGAGATTCACCTTTCAGTTCAGGCCGGACAATGGCAGCGGTTTTGGGAACTTAGACAAATATTCAGATTATCACAGGAGAAAGAAAAATCTTGGTTCAGTGCAACAGAACACATCTAGCTTAGGGTGACCAGACATCCCCGGTTTCAGGGGACAGTGCCCTGATTGAGGACACTGGTGTAGATTCACGTACCTTTTACGGCGGCGTATCTCCAGATACGCCGCCGTAATTTGAAATCCGCGCCCGCGTATCCTTACGCCGATTCTCAAAGGCAGATACGCTTAAAAAATAGGCTTCCTCCACCGACGTAACTTGATTGCGGCGGCGTAGAATTGTGTGCAATATTACGTTGGCCGCTAGGGGCGCTTCCATTCTTTTCGGCGTAGAATATGCAAATTACCTAGATACGCCGATTCACAAGCGTACGTGCGCCCAGCGGTAGTTTTTTACGTTGTTTGCGTAAGTCGTTTTGGTCGTAACGTTGCTCCTGCTATTAGGTGGCGCAGCCAATGTTAAGTATGGACGTCGTTCCCGCTTCGAAATTTGAATTGTTTGCGTCGTTTGCGTAAGTCGTTCGCCAATAGGGCTGGACGTAATTTATGTTCACGTCGAAACCAATACGTTGTTGCGCCGTACTTTGAAGCAATGCACACTGGGATATGAACACGGACGGCGCATGCGCCATTTGTAAATCACGTCAATCACGTCAGGTCATCACATATTAGCATAAAACACGCCCCCTTCCCCATTTGAATTACGCGCGCTTACGCCGGCCCCATTTACGCTACGCCGCCGCGACTTACGGAGCAAGTGCATTGTGAATACTGCACTTGCTCCTGTAAGTTGCGGAGGCGTAGCGTAAATACACGACGCTGCGCCGCCGTAACTTAAAGCGCAGCTACGTGAATCTACACCACTGTCCCCAGCCAAAGTTTGTCCCCAGTTTTGTCCCCGGATTGGATTTGAACAGGGGCTGGGGCAATTTCAAAGACAGTCAGTGCAGAATTAAAAAAAAAATTGAATTACACCCCCCGCTCCGCCGCGCCTAGTAGCTTAGGGGGTGTATTTTTTCCATTATCTGTGCCCCTTTCTGATAATCATGTGCTGGTCAGAATGGAGTGAATATTTATTCAGTTTCGGGCGCATGCCTATTCATCTCCGCTCGCATGTTCTTCTGCCTTGGCTCACGTCTCGGCCAGCCGCCTGCTTGTTTATCTCCTTGCCTTCCCTGGCAGAGTGATCTTCCTCCGCTCCCCACCCAGTAGTAGCCGGGAACCGGAGAGTGAGACTTGACAGGCTGTGAGGGGGGCGGTGGCGACGGGCAGAGAGTCGCTGATTGGCGCCTTTACTAGTAAAAAAAAAATATGTCCCCTGATTTCATTTTAAAAATCTGGTCACCTTAATCTAGCTGGAAATGTAAAGTGACCATGTCATGGCAAAATATGGGTGCAAAAGGATTAGTGAGAAGCAAATTCCTATCTGTAGAAGGAATATTTACACTTGAATTATTTAAAGGATCACTAAAGGATTTTTTTTTTTAGCTAAATAGCTTCCTTTACCTTACTGCAGTCCTGGTTTCATGTCCTTATTGTTCGTTTTTGCTTTGAAGTTGCTGTAATTCTGCTGTGATCTCCACACTTCCTGCTTGTCTGTCAAAATATATTAAAAAAACATTTTTATTTTATAAAAAATAAATAAAAAAAAGGGGGGTTGCCATCTGGGGCCTCAGTCGGCCTCCGGGCCCGTGGGGACCTCCGACCCCTAAAAAAGGGGGTTGCCATTCGGGCCCCTGGGGACCTTCGGACCCCTTACAGGTGTATTGCCTGTACCCCCCTGATGGCGGCCCTGCCTGCGATTCCTGTGTAAATTTCATCAGGCATACGACAAAGTACAGCAATTCATAGAAACCAATCAAGCGCTGGCTACATACATCTGATTGCGATGGGTTAGTGTGGTGTACATAGTCTTAGCACTGGCTTACTAATATGAAAGGCTTCTGCTGATTTTCATGCTGGCTGTAGCTTTCCTCTCTTGTGTCAGTGACAACATAGGAGTGTAAACTACTAATAATGAAATAGGAAGACGCAGCTGGCTGACATTTAGAATGTAGGTTTGTGGTTTAATGTGAAAAAATATACAGGTGTTCCTATGCCACCTAGCAGGACTTTTGAGGCTTTAAAGTCTCTTCATCAAAAGCAAAACAGAAATCAATAGCATCCTCGGATGCAGCAAAAGAAGGGCACGCGTTTCGCACTTGGAATAATAAAATGAAGGCGATTGCATTTCTCTCTGCGGCCAGCCACTTACAGTATTTCACCCTTTTCCCCTTCTCGCGTTCGGTGACATTAGCAGTCCAGATTGGTGTGAAGCTCTGCCATAAGATGTGTGTCAAATGGAACAAATGTGATAGCGTTTTCCAATATGACAATGTCATTGGGGAATTGTACGGGAGCGTTGAATGTTTCATATTACAGATGCACAGCTCAATAAGTTATTAAAGTGTTATCTACTGTACTCCGGTAATTGCTCAGATTTCGAGATGTGCGAACAGGCGTCCGAGTCAGGCTCAATGTGACACAACCTTCCACGTGTTCTGACAGCAGGAAGGAGAAAGCACTTCTTCTTGTTCTTCAAGCCCTCACCTTAATTTAAAAAGACTGTCAACAGACTTATCATTCCAACAGAAATATATTCCCTTAAACTCATACTGTATGTGCATTGAAAAAGGAGTCTCTTATTGTAGCTGTTGACTTTTAATAAACAGAGACTCACCTGTCCAAGGATCCAGCACTTTGCTCACCCAGACCTGATTTTCACGGGTCTTCGAGTTCCTGGTGCCACCATCTTGGATGTAGGAAGCCCAGACTAGAAAGTATAAGGTTTGGATGATGAACCTCACCTCATATGAGTGAAATACATTTGTGTTTCAATGTCATCTGACCTGCACTCATAGCTGGCACTGATGGGTACTTATGGGTGGCACTGATAGGTGGCATGGAGGGGCACTGATAGGTGGGCACTGATGGGTACAGATGAGCACTGATAGGTGGCACTGATGGACACTGGTGGGTGGCATTGCTGGGTATCACAAATTTTGTTTGTGCCATGATGGAGCCAGTTAGTGCCCATTTGTGGGCACTGATTGGCATACGTTATGTATACATTTGTACATGTGGTTGGCCATGGGGACTTACCTGGCCATCCACATGTTTGGTGCTTCCCTGGTGGTCCTGGGTGGCATCATGGTGGTCCAGTGTGGGCATCCGAGGGGGGCTGCGCTGATAAACAATCAGCGCAAACCCCCCCCTGTCAGGAGAGCCGCCGATCGGCTCTCCTCGACTTGCGTCTGTCAGATGCGAGTGCGGAAGAGCCGATCAACGGCTCTTCCTGTTTACATCGTGATTAGCCGTGATTGGACACGGCTGATCACGTGGTAAAGAGCCTCCGCCATATGGACGGATTGGTACCCCTCATTGTTTTCAGGGACTATTTTTGATGTGGAAAAGATGATCCGCACTCCGGTCATTGCTCTTTAAAAAATCTTTTTTTTTTATTGACAAGCCACAGTGAACAAACGCAAATGAGAACAGTTGACGTGTTTCAGCCTATAAGGCCTTAGTCATAACTAAGGCCTTATAGGCTGAAACGAGTCATCTGTTCTCATTTGTGTTTGTTCACCGTGGCTTGTCAATAAAAACAAATATTTTTTTAAAGAGCAATGAACGGAGTGAGGATCATCTTTTTCTCATTACTCTACTCAGCCAGCGATTGTGGATTGAGCACCCCAGAGCTCTGCTATCGATGTGGTGTATCGGTAGTAGCACTGACTATTCTGTTTATACTATTTTTCATGTGTCTAAACCATTGGTCCAGCTAGATTCATAATTGTTTCAGCAATCCCTTGGCCATCATTGCTTTCGACTACCCGTGTTTCCCCAGGGCTGCAATATAAGCCCTACCCCGAAAATAAGCCCTTAAAATGCTTGTAAAATCCTATAATCCACTCAGCAGTATATAATGTACAATATGTGTGTTTCTGTAATATAATTGCGGGGAAGAGAGCTCCGACGGGTCAAAGAAGAGCGAAGTGGCGCTATAACAAAGGTATTTGGCACAATTATTTTACAGAAACACGCACATTGTACATTATATACACTACTGTAATAGAGTGGATTATAGGATTTTACAAGAATTTTAATTCAGTTCGCACTGGGGATTCCTTTCAGGCAGGGAGAGAGGGGGGTATAGAAGACAGCACATTACATGGTAAGACCTACCTCAAAAATAAGCCCTACTGTGTCTTTTGTTGACAAAATTAATATAAGACCCGGGCTTATTTTCGGTGAAACACGGTAAGTGTCTCATCCCTGCATACAGTTGACTGCTGGTATTATAGTGGGTAATGCATGTGTTTTGTTTTGTTGCTTTGTTTTGTTTTTAACACTATTGACAACATTGGGCCAGATTCTCGTACATATCCGGTGGTGTAACATATCTCGTTTACGTTACATCGCCGCAAGTTTAACGGGCAAGGGCCTGATTCCCAAACCACTTACCTGTAAACTTGCAGCGGCGTAGCGTAAAGTCCACCCGCGGAAGCACTCCTAATTCAAATGATCCTGGTAGGGGTCGTAGATCATTTAAATTAGGCGCGCTCCCGCGCCGATCGTACTGCGCATGCTCCGTCGGGTAAATTACCCGACGTGCATTGTGCTAAATGATGTCGCACGGACGTCATTTGTTTTGACGGTAACGTAAATGGCATCCAGCGCCATTCACAGGCGACTTACGCAAACTACGTTAAATTTTCAAATTGCGACGCGGGAACGACGACCATACTTAACATTGAGTACGCCACCTAGGGGGCATGTTTATCTTTACGCCACGTATCGCTTACGGAAACGACGTAAAAACACTATGACGGGCAAGCGTACGTTCGTGAATCGGCGTGACTAGTCATTTGCATATTCTACGCTGACCGCAAAGGAAACGCCACCTATCGGTCAGCGTAGATATTGCAGCCTAATATACAACGGAGCTGGCCGTCGTAACTTAGGCATGTTTAAGTGTATCTCAGTTTGAGAATACACTTAAAGGAACACTAAAGGTTTGTTTTTTATTAGATCAATTGATTGCTGTAAGCTAGAGCATTTAAATATCACTTACCTCTTTTTTCTTTTTGACCTCCAAAATACAGTAATCCAGGTTTGAAAATGCCATTTCCTGTCTCTCCTCTTCTTGCTTTCCACCAGCATCTGAGCCGTTTTGCATGGTGGAAAGCAGAATGTGCTCACCCCCTCCCTATGACTACAGCCCTGCATGAAGATGCTCTCTTATCCCTCACAGGCATGGAGGCTAAGCCTAATGGGAACTGTAGTTCCCATTAGGCCGTGATGTAGCAAGAATGAATGCGCACCGCAAACCAGGAAGTCAGTGAGAATAATGATTCAGGAGTGACGGAGGTGAATAAAACAGCTCGATTTCAACAGGTATCAAACTAGTTATAATGCAAAACATTACTTTTTACTTTATCAGCTACTGTCAGACTTTAATTTAAGAGGAAAATATTTCTGTCTTTACAACCCCTTTAAACATAGGACGGCCTTAGAATCGGACTTACGTTGGCGTATCTGCTGATACGCCGGCGTAATTCTTTGAGAATATGGCCCAGTGTCTTTAATGGTTTTTACTGTGGTGTGGTGAATGCTGCCTTTTTGTGGAAATCTCATTAATAAATATTTTCTTTTTTGTGACTATTACACGTCCTCCCCTCCTTTTGGACTTTAACTACTTGCCGACCCGCGACAGTACATATACTGCAGTGGGCCGGGAGTTATAGGCACAGGGACAAACTAGCACAGCCTGTTTCAGGATTTTGGGTGTGTGCGATCCGCCCGCCTACTCCCCTGTGATTTGACACAGTGGGAGTTCATCAACTGAATCCGGGCCAATGATTCATAGCCAAACCTGCTGATTGGCTGTGTTCAATCACAGCCTAGAGGTCTGTGTTGATAAACAACACAGGGCTCTATGAAAAGGAAATAATCGCTTTGTTTCATTTCAGGGAAAATAAACAAATTGATGTGTAGTAAAAAACAGCACACCTACTTATAATTGATGCAGGTACTGCAGATATACAAGGAAGGGAGGTCTGGCGATGGTTTTGCCTATTTTTGTTTTAGGCCACATTTTTTTTCTTTTCCACCAGGTACACCTGTTGATAAATGTATTAGTTTAATAAATATTGGTGTTTATGGTACCCTCAAAACATGGGAGTGAGTGGCACATTATTTTATTCTTGGATTATCATCCAATAAAGACCTATGCAATTGTAATTTTAATGTGAATGTACGAATTTGATAAGCTGCGGTTATTTTATTTGTGCTTGCTGCTCATGTTAGGATGGTGGCAGAAATATATAGCTAGATTCAGATAGGCAGGCGTATCGTTGCGGCGGCGTAGTGTATCGTGTTTACACTACGCCGCCGTAAGTTAGCAAGGCAAGTACATGATGAGGGGGCGTGTTTTATGGTAATGGGGGGTGACCTTACGTGATTGACGTATTTTACGAACGGCGCATGCGCCGTTCGTGTACATATCCCAGTGTGCATTGCGGCAAAGTACTCCGCACGGTCCTATTGGTTTCGACATGGACGTAAATGACGTAAATCCCTATTCACGGACGACTTACGCAAACGACGTAAAATTTTCGAATTTCGATGCGGGAACGACGGCCATACTTAACATTACTATTCCAGCTATTTGATGGAATAACTTTAGGCCTGATAATGCGCTATGTAAACGGCGTATCTGTACTGCGTCGGCCGGGCGTACGTTCGTGAATAGGCGTATCTAGTGATTTACATATTCTACGCCGACCGCAATGGAAGCGCCACCTAGCGGTCAGCCTAAAAATTACACTTTAGGATACGACGTGTAAGACATTTACGCCGCTCGTATCTGAGCCTAATTTAAGCGTATGTGGTTTCCAGAATACGCTTAAATTAGCGCCGGCGTAAATTCAGACTTAGGCCGGCGTATCTACTGATACGCCGGCCTAAGTCTTTCTGAATCCACCTAATAAAGTACAGATTTTTTTTTTTTTTTTTACAAACTTTTTCATTTACAAAAATTTGGTGGCACAAGAGAATATTGCATATCAAAAATACATCATATAATACATTGAATCAAAAGATTCTTTATTGTACATTTACTACTTTTTCTTTGTTCTTATTTTGTGTGTGTGTGTGTGTGTTTTTTTTTTATTATTATTGTAAAACTTACTAAAATGTCAATAAAAATCTATTTGATCAAAAAAACAAACAAACAAAAAAACAGCACACTGTACACACAATAATTCTTGATAGGCACAAAATTAACCCCTTGATTGCCCCTAGATGTTAACCTATTCCCAGCCAGTGTCATTAGTACAGTGACCCTGTGTAGTATTATTAGTGATCACTGTATTAGTGTCACTAGTGATGTCAGTGGCAGTTAGTCAGTTCCCACTAGGGATGAGCTCCGCGTTCGATTCGAACGC
Organism: Rana temporaria; assembly: GCF_905171775.1. NCBI lineage: Eukaryota > Metazoa > Chordata > Amphibia > Anura > Ranidae > Rana > Rana temporaria. The sequence continues at coordinate 495,902,677 of NC_053490.1, forward strand.
ATGTTCGACTCGAACATCGGTCGTTCGATCGTTCGTCGAAACTCGAACAAAACGGGTCGAGTGACGCAAAACGTCCCATAATTCACTGGGGCGTTGAGCGCTGATGATTGGCCAAGCATGCTGTATGTCCCGCATGCTTGGCCAATCACAGCGCTCAAAAAACGAAGAGCCATAATTGGCCAAAGCCAGGGTGGCTTTGGCCAATTATGGCTCAGGGGGATTAGTACACGCCCCCCACTATAAAAGGCAGCCTGCACGGCTGCCTAGTGTAGTGTGTTGGCGGTTCTAGAGAAGATCAGTCAGTCAGACAGAGAGAGATAGAGAGATAGAGACACAGTGTCTTAACCAGATAGATAGATAGATAGATAGATAGATAGATAGATAGAGTAGGAAGTGTAGTCAGTATAGTTAAAAGTACAGTTTGTAGAGAATATATTCACATCCTTAGGCGTTGTCAATATATTTATAAACTGTACAGCTCAGCTAGTTTATCTATCAGGCAGGAGATTGTTCTACATGCAGCGCTCTAACGTGTTGTATTGCCTGCATTAGGGATTTACTTTAAATATAATTATTCTGTGTTATTTAACGTGTGCTAGTTAATTGCACACACAGACGCATTACCTGTTACTGCACGTGTGCAATTTATTTGCACAGAAGCGCAGTCGCTGTTAATGCAACTGGGCTATTGAATTGCACAGAAACGCAGTCGCTATTACTGCGTGCGTGCTGTTTAATAGCAACTAAAGGCAGTTGGTGTCACTGCGTGCGTGCTGTTAAATCGCATTTGACCGCAGTCGCTATTACTGCGTGCGTGCTGTTTAATAGCAACTAAAGGCAGTTGGTGTCACTGCGTGCGTGCTGTTAAATCGCATTTGACCGCAGTCGCTATTACTGCGTGCGTGCTGTTTAATAGCAACTAAAGGCAGTTGGTGTCACTGCGTGCGTGCTGTTAAATCGCATTTGACCGCAGTCGCTATTACTGCGTGCGTGCTGTTTAATAGCAACTAAAGGCAGTTGGTGTCACTGCGTGCGTGCTGTTAAATCGCATTTGACCGCAGTCGCTATTACTGCGTGCGTGCTGTTTAATAGCAACTAAAGGCAGTTGGTGTCACTGCGTGCGTGCTGTTAAATCGCATTTGACCGCAGTCGCTATTACTGCGTGCGTGCTGTTTAATAGCAACTAAAGGCAGTTGGTGTCACTGCGTGCGTGCTGTTAAATCGCATTTGACCGCAGTCGCTATTACTGCGTGCGTGCTGTTTAATAGCAACTAAAGGCAGTTGGTGTCACTGCGTGCGTGCTGTTAAATCGCATTTGAACGCAGTCGCTATTACTGCGTGCGTGCTGTTTAATAGCAACTAAAGGCAGTTGGTGTCACTGCGTGCGTGCTGTTAAATCGCATTTGACCGCAGTCGCTATTACTGCGTGCGTGCTGTTTAATAGCAACTAAAGGCAGTTGGTGTCACTGCGTGCGTGCTGTTAAATCGCATTTGACCGCAGTCGCTATTACTGCGTGCGTGCTGTTTAATAGCAACTAAAGGCAGTTGGTGTCACTGCGTGCGTGCTGTTAAATCGCATTTGACCGCAGTCGCTATTACTGCGTGCGTGCTGTTTAATAGCAACTAAAGGCAGTTGGTGTCACTGCGTGCGTGCTGTTAAATCGCATTTGAACGCAGTCGCTATTACTACGTGCGTGCTGTTTAATAGCAACTAAAGGCAGTAGGTGTCACTGCGGCTATTTTGTTACTTTACACTTGAGCCAAGTCGCTCTTACTGTGTGGTTGCTGTTTAATACCATCTGAAAGCAGTTGGTGTGACAGCGACTATTTTGTTACTTTACACTTGAACCAAGTCGCTCTTACTGTGTGATTGCTGTTTAATACCATCTGAACGCAGTCGGTGTGACAGCGACTATTTTGTTACTTTACACTTGAGCCAAGTCGCTCTTACTGTGTGGTTGCTGTTTAATACCATCTGAACGCAGTTGGTGTGACAGCGACTATTTTGTTACTTTACACTTGAGCCAAGTCGCTCTTACTGTGTGGTTGCTGTTTAATACCATCTGAACGCAGTTGGTGTGACAGCGACTATTTTGTTACTTTACACTTGAACCAAGTCGCTCTTACTGTGTGATTGCTGTTTAATACCATCTGAACGCAGTCGGTGTGACAGCGACTATTTTGTTACTTTACACTTGAACCAAGTCGCTCTTACTGTGTGATTGCTGTTTAATACCATCTGAACGCAGTCGGTGTGACAGCGACTATTTTGTTACTTTACACTTGAGCCAAGTCGCTCTTACTGTGTGGTTGCTGTTTAATACCATCTGAACGCAGTTGGTGTGACAGCGACTATTTTGTTACTTTACACTTGAGCCAAGTCGCTCTTACTGTGTGGTTGCTGTTTAATACCATCTGAACGCAGTTGGTGTGACAGCGACTATTTTGTTACTTTACACTTGAACCAAGTCGCTCTTACTGTGTGATTGCTGTTTAATACCATCTGAACGCAGTCGGTGTGACAGCGACTACTTTGTTACTTTACACTTGAGCCAAGTCGCTCTTACTGTGTGGTTGCTGTTTAATACCATCTGAACGCAGTCGGTGTGACAGCGACTATTTTGTTACATAACACCTGAACGCATAACTATGGCTGGAAGGACAAAGAGAGGCAGAGAGTCACGAGGGCAAGCAGGCTCTGCATCTAGAGGTAACGCTGGTGATGGATGTGGTGCATCCTCTTCAGCACGTGGCTGTGGCCGCTCGTCCTTCTTTTCGGGAGCTGGCCGTGTTGAGCCTCAACATGCTGAGAAATTAGTTGAGTGGATGACCAAGCCGTCCTCATCCTCCTCATCCTCTCTCACACAGACTGATTATAGTTTGTCTGGCAAAGCAGCTGCCAAGGCGTCCTCTACCCTCTGCACAATGGGATCACACAATCCTTCCCTAGTCCCACCGTGTCCTCCTGAGGAGTCCCCCGAACTGTTTCAACACAGTGTTGGGTACATGCTAGCTGAAGATGCACAGCGTTTTGAAGACTCCGATGACGGAACACTGATAGAGGAAGGCATTGATGTGAGCCCAGGGAGAGGGGGTGGCCGAGAGGGACAACAATCTGGGAGTGATGTTCCCCCAGCTGGAGCATACTGCCAGGTTGTCGCCAGTGATGATGAGGAGGGAGGGGATGATGAGGTCATTGACTCTACCTGGGTGCCTGGTAGGAGAGAGGAGGAGGAGGAAGAGGACGAGGCACAGGCACATCTTCAAAGAGGCAGGAAGCCCTCCAGGGGTCAGCTTAAGGGCAGTACACCAACTGCATTACGTGGCGCTGCTGTGTCTCAACGGTACAGCAAAAGTTCTTTGGTGTGGGCCTTTTTTGAAACCTGTCCATCAGATGCTACCTTTGCTGTTTGCAACATATGTCTCAAGCGTATCTCGCGTGGCCAAAACATCACCCGCTTGGGCACCACATGCTTGTCCAGACATATGTCGACCTGCCATGCAGCTCGTTGGCAGGCATACCAGAAAGACCCACACCAAAGACCAAAGCGGTCCTCCCCTTGCCCTTCTGTGACCTCAAACCCCACTAGACCCCTAGTCCTCTCTGCAGCCTGCACCGAAGGTGTAGAAATAGGTGTGTCACAACGTAGTAGTGGTAGTACATCCGGCCAATCTACTGATATTACCAGACAAATTTCCCTGCCCCAGCTGCTGCAGCGCCGAAAGAAGTACGCTCCCAGCCATCCACATGCCCAGCGGTTGAATGCTAGCTTAGCAAAATTGCTAGCACTTCAACTGCTACCTTTTCAGTTGGTAGATTCTGCCCCCTTCCGTGAGTTTGTGGAATGTGCAGTACCTCAGTGGCAAGTACCCAAACGCCACTTTTTTTCACGGAAGGCGATTCCGGCTCTCTACCGGCATGTGGAAGGCAATGTCCATACCTCGCTGGACAGGGCGGTCAGTGGTAAGGTGCATCTTACCGCTGACTCATGGTCCAGCAGGCATGGACAGGGACGTTACCTGTCTTTTACGGCCCATTGGGTGACTCTGCTGGCAGCTGGGAAGGGCGCAGGTCAAGGCACAGTAGTTTTGGAGGTTGTTCCACCACCACGCCTCCAAAACACTACAACTGCTTGTGACACACCTCTCTCCTCCACCCCCTCCTCTTCTTCTTCCTCTGTGGCCTCTTCCTGTGGTGATGTTGGCTCAGAACCAGCCGTGCTCCGTAGGCGTACGACGGGCTACGCAGGAATGCAGGCCAAGAGATGCCATGCGGTCCTAGAGCTGGTGTGCTTGGGAGACAGGAGCCACACTGGGGAAGAGGTTCTTTCAGCTCTGCAGGGGCAGGCTCAGAGGTGGTTGACGCCACGCCAGCTGAAGCCTGGAATGGTGGTCAGCGATAATGGCACCAACCTCCTCTCTGCCCTGCGACGTGGAAAACTCACCCATGTGCCCTGTTTTGCGCATGTTCTCAATTTGGTGGTGCAGCGGTTCTTGGGCAGGTACCCTGGCTTACAGGATGTCCTGAGGCAGGCCAGGAAAGTCTGTGTGCATTTCCGGAGGTCATATAATGCCACTGCTCGGCTGACAGACCTCCAGAGGGAATACAACCTGCCCAAGAACCGCCTAATCTGTGACATGCCCACCAGATGGAACTCTACGTTGGCCATGCTGCAGCGGCTGCACACGCAGCAGAGGGCCATCAATGAGTACCTGTGCCAATATGGCAGTAGAACTGGCTCAGGGGAGCTTGGGTTTTTTTCACCACGCCAGTGGGCCTTGATCAGGGATGCATGCACTGTCCTGTCACCATTTGAGGAGGCCACGAGGATGGTGAGCAGTGACAGTGCATGCATCAGTGAGACTGTCCCGCTTATTCACATGGACAGGGCCCTTGAGGCAGAACAGAGGGAGGAAGAGGAGGACTTCCTTACCTCTCAAGGCCCCCTTTATCCAGACACTGTTCCTGCTTGCCCACCTGGAACACAGGAAGAGGAGGAGGAGGATGAGGAAGAGGAGGAGGAGGAGGATTGTATCAGCAGCATGGAGGTGGAGCCTAGCACTCAGCATCAACAGCAGCAGTCTTCAAGGGATCATTTACAGTCCCAAGGAACACGTGGACTTTTACGTGGCTGGGATGAGGTGGCTGAGGATCCTGTCGTCCTCAGTGACCCAGAGGACTGTGCCCCGAATGCCTCTGCAAACCTACGCTGCATGGCCTCCCTGATTCTGCAAAGCCTGCGTAAGGATCCTCGTGTACGTGCTATCAAGGAGAGGGATCATTACTGGCTGGCAACTCTCCTTGATCCACGTTACAAGAGTAAGGTAACGGATCTTATGTTGCCATCGCAGAGGGAGCAGAAGATGAAACTACTGCGGGAGGCCTTGCAGAAGGGTCTGTGCAATGCGTTCCCAGAACCGGGGGGATTACCAAAACCTGGCCCTGGACAACGTCTTGCTGAGGCTTCGGTGAGTCAGAGAAAGAGCGGTGGAGAAGGTGGCCGTCTGACCGATGCGTTCAGACAATTTTTTAATCCGCAGCCCCAAGGTCTGACCGGTTCCAGCAACCATCGCCAGCGTCTGGTTTACATGGTCCGGGAATACCTAGCGGCAAGATCCGACTTGGACACCTTCCCCACGGAAAATCCTCTGGCTTACTGGGTCTTGAGGATGGATCACTGGCCAGAGCTTGCACAGTACGCAATTGAGCTACTGGCTTGCCCTGCATCCAGTGTTCTTTCAGAACGTACATTCAGTGCTGCTGGAGGCTTTGTGACCGATCACAGGGTACGCCTCTCCACCGACTCTGTTGATCGACTGACCTTCATCAAAATGAATCAGGCTTGGATCAACACCGGCTACCAAGCACCTGATGCTGATGTTACTGAATAAGAATTTTGTGTTGAAATATCAGATCCCTTTGAGACTGCTGATGCTGAGTGACTGTCCTGTTGTGCTGCTGATGGAATATCCTTCTCCTCCTCACTTTTCATGCTGTTAGCTAGTAAGAAATTTTGTTTTTCTGTGCTCCGCCACCAGTGCCTAAGGCCTAATTTTTCTGCCCCTGTTTAACAGGGGCGCCTAATAACAATTTTTGATGCAATACTTTGCACGTGGCCTAAGGCCTAATTTTTGTGCCCCTGTGTAACAGGGGCGTCTAATAACAATTTTTGATGCAATACTTTGCACGTGGCCTAAGGCCTAATTTTTGTGCCCCTGTGTAACAGGGGCGTCTAATAACAATTTTTGATGCAATACTTTGCACGTGGCCTAAGGCCTAATTTTTGTGCCCCTGTGTAACAGGGGCGTCTAATAACAATTTTTGATGCAATACTTTGCACGTGGCCTAAGGCCTAATTTTTGTGCCCCTGTGTAACAGGGGCGTCTAATAACAATTTTTGATGCAATACTTTGCACGTGGCCTAAGGCCTAATTTTTGTGCCCCTGTGTAACAGGGGCGTCTAATAACAATTTTTGATGCAATACTTTGCACGTGGCCTAAGGCCTAATTTTTCTGCCCCTGTGTAACAGGGGTGTCTAATAACAATTTTTGATGCAATACTTTGCACGTGGCTCCTTGTTGCGCTCCAATTACAGATATTGGGAGGGGTTGCAGTGTTATGTTGCGCCTATGGACACATTTTTATGCCCCTGTGTAACAGGGGCACCTAATAACAATTTTTGATGCAATACTTTGCACGTGGCTCCTTGTTGCGCTCCAATTACAGATATTGGGAGGGGTTGCAGTGTTATGTTGCGCCTATGGACACATTTTTATGCCCCTGTGTAACAGGGGCACCTAATAACAATTTTTGATGCAATACTTTGCACGTGGCTCCTTGTTGCGCTCCAATTACAGATATTGGGAGGGGTTGCAGTGTTATGTTGCGCCTATGGACACATTTTTATGCCCCTGTGTAACAGGGGCACCTAATAACAATTTTTGATGCAATACTTTGCACGTGGCTCCTTGTTGCGCTCCAATTACAGATATTGGGAGGGGTTGCAGTGTTATGTTGCGCCTACGGACACATTTTTATGCCCCTGTGTAACAAGGGCGCCTAATAACAATTTTTGATGCAATACTTTGCACGTGGCTCCTTGTTGCGCTCCAATTACAGATATTGGGAGGGGTTGCAGTGTTATGTTGCGCCTACGGACACATTTTTATGCCCCTGTGTAACAAGGGCGCCTAATAACAATTTTTGATGCAATACTTTGCACGTGGCTCTTTGTTGCGCTACAATTACAGTATGTTTGAGGGGTGCCCTTTTTTCTACAATTTTGCTTTCCCAAAAAGATAATGCCACCCCCCCACCACCCCTAAAATAATCGAGATATTGTTCCCACACAGCACGTGCGCAACCAGTATTAAATTACTTTGTTCTTATAATAATTTAATGTTGTGCAGGGACATTTCTAAACATGTGCCACTACTAGAGACACACAGCAGGTGTGATATTTGAAGGAATTTTTCATTTTTTTTTTTTTCACTTTAAACATCATTAAAATCGCTGCTCCGCAAAAACGTCCGTTTTTAAAATATTTTTTTCGATTGATACATGTTCCCTGGGGCAAGACCCGGGTTCTGAAAGACGTTTACCAACATTAAATTGAATATTGGTCTTTAAAATGATCGTTTTTGAATTCGAACGTTCGAGTCCCATAGACTTCAATGGGGTTCTAAATGTTCGCGCGAACCCGCGGTCTGTTCGAACGTTCTGATGCGAACCGAACCCGGGTATGTTCGGCTCATCCCTAGTTCCCACAAAGTGTCAGATTGTCCGCCGTACTATCAGGCCCCGTACACACGGCCGAGGAACTCGACGTGCCAAACACATCGAGTTCCTCGGCCAGTTCAGCCCTGAAGCCGCCGAGGAGCTCGGCGGGCCGAGAGCTCCCATAGAACAACGAGGAAATAGAGAACATGTTCTCTATTTCCTCGTCGAGCTCCTCGTCGGCTTCCTCGGCGAAATTGTACACACGGCCGGGTTTCTCGGCAGAATTCAGCCAGAAACTCGGTCGGAAGCTGAATTCTGCGGAGGAAACTGGTCGTGTGTACGGGGCTTCACAGTCCCACTAAAAGTTGGCGATCGCCGCCATTACTAGTATAAAAAAAAGTAAACATTTTTTAATATATATCCCATAGTTTGTAGACGCTATAACTTTCACGCAAACCAATTAATATACACTTATTGGTATTTTTTATCAAAGACACGTAGCAGAATACATTTTGGCCTACATTTATAAAAAAAAAAACGGTTTTTTTTTATTGGATACTTTTTAAAGCAGAAAGTAAAAAAAAAATGTTTTATTTTTTATCTTCATTTTTATTGTCGTTAACTACTTGCCGACCAGCCGCCGCAGTTATACGGCAGCAGGTCGGCTCTGCTGGGCGAGATCACGTAGCTATATGTCATCTCGCCGTTCAGCCAATAGGGGCGTGCGCGCGCCCCCCGCTCGCCCCTGACGCCGACGGGGGTGTCCGGGCAGGCGCGATCACCGCCGGGCACCCGCGATCGCTCGTTACAGAGCGAGAATAGGGAGCTGTGTGTGTAAACACACAGCTCCCAGTCCGGTCAGGGGGAGAAATTACCTATCGTCTGTTCATACAATGTATGAACAGCGATCTGTCATTTCCCCATGTCAGTCCCACCCCCCTTCAGTTAGAACACACCCAGGGAACATAATTAACACCTTAATCGCCCCCTAGTGTTAACCCCTTGCCTGCCAGTGGCATTTTTATAGTAATCAATGCATTTTTATAGCACTGATCACTATAAAAATGCCAATGCTCCCAAAAATGTGTCAAAATTGGCCGATGTGTCCGCCATAATGTCGCAGTACCGATAAACATCGCCATTACTAGTAAAAATTGCTTATTGCAATTTTTTTTACGAAAAATATGTAGAAGAATACGTATCAGCCTAAACTGAGGAAAAACATTTTTTTTTATATATTTTTGGGGGATATTTATTATAGCAAAAAGTAAAAAATAAAAATTTTTTTCAAAATTGTGGCTCTAACTAAACCGCAAAGGTGATCAAATAGCACCAAAAGAAAGCTCTATTTATGGGAAAAAAAGGACGCCAATTTTGTTCGGGAGCCACGTCGCACGACCGCGCAATTGTCAGTTAAAGTGACGCAGTGCTGAATCGCAAAAAGTGGCCCAGTCATCGACCAGCAATATGGTCCGGGGCTTAAGTGGTTAATATAATACAAAATAAAAACCCAGTAGTCATCAAATACCACCAAAAGAAAGCTATATTTGTATGAAAAAAATTATATACATTTTGTTGGGTACAAAAGGGGGTAAAATCTTCTGGAGTTTAAGGGCCAGATTCACAAAAGAGATACGACGGCGAATCTCCTGATACGCCGTCGTATCTCTGTGATCCGCCCGTCCTAACTATGCGGCTGATTCATAGAATCAGTTCCGCATAGATAGCCCTAAGATCCGACAGGTGTAATTGACTTACACTGTCAGATCTTAGGATGCAATTCTATGCCGGCCGCTAGGTGGCGAGGCCATTGCGGTCGGCGTAGAATATGCAAATGACTAGTTACGGCGATCCCTGAACGTCCGCGTTACCCGTCGCTCTAACTTTCCGTTGTTTCCGTCGAGATACGCGTTGTAAAATTAGGGCTGAGCCCTAGGTGTTCTAAGCCATGTTTAAAATGACCGTTGTTCCCGCGTCGAAATTTAAAACATCACGTTGTTTGCGTAAGTCGTCCATGAATGGCGCTGGACGCCATTTACATTAACGCCGAAACCAATGACGTCCTTGCAGTACGCTCGGCGCGGGAACGCACCTAATTTAAATGGTGCCCGCCCCATTTGAATTGGGCGGGCTTGCGCCGAGCGCATTTACGTTACACCGCCGCAAGTTTACAGGTAAGTGCTTTGTGAATCAGGCACTTACGCTGCAAACTTGCAGTGGTGTAACGTAAATGGATTACGTTACGCCGCCGCTGCGTAGCGGAAATGTATGTGAATCTGGCCCTAAATGATTAAATAAAACACTTCCTTTTTTATGACATACATAATGATATACCCAATGACATTATTGATGGGTCTCTGTGCTTCTTTATGCAATGCAGGCACGTCATGGTTGGTGGGAGGAGCCGGCAGGGTGAATACAGGAAGCTGTAACAAATAGAAATTGCTGCCTTGATGGACCCTTCAATATAGATGAGGTGAAAATCTTGGTGGATAACCAATATTATAATCACTGCTGGTAGATGGTTGCTGATTCTCATAGATCAGGTCCTAGGTAACCTAATACACATATAATAATAAAAACACAAGAGAATGCCACCATCTAAGTACAGATTAATAAAGGAAAGGGTTAAAAACAAGTTGCATTAAAGAAGATGAGCGTATCATAACCTTCAAGGGAAGTCATTTGTGGGGCGACCACATACTGTAGTAATCGGACACCACTACACTGGGAAAGCTACTGGTGGAGGAGGAGAGAGCTGCCTCCCAGTTGGTGGATTGGCGGCTTCTGGGTTGTATCGGCTGGCACCAGCTATGATCGGCTACCCTGGGGATACTTAGGCTCTCTTCGGTAATGACATCAGCACATCTATGGGGCAAGCTACGCGTTTTGTGACATCAGGCTACTTTATCAAGCCAAGCGAAAGGTTAGGTCGGTAGTGAAGCCTATTTAAAGTGGTAGTGAGTGGGAGTAACAATAGGGGCTCTCAATATGGATGCTGTTCTATTACTGACCACTGGGATCAATAGTGGCTATGGTTGGACAAAAAACATTGGAGAGCTTCAAGGGAACAAAATAATGGACTATAAGCACTAAATAAAAAAGTTTGATCACTGTATTAGTGTCACTAGTGATGTCAGTGGCAGTTAGTCAGTTCCCACAAAGTATCAGTTAGTGTCAAATTGTCCGCCGTACTATCAGGCCTCGTACACACGACCGAACATGTCTGCTGAAACCAGTTTCCGCGGACATGTTCCATCGTGTGTAGGGCCGGCCGGACAATTTTCCGGCCGACCGGACAGGTTTCCAGCGGACAAATGTTTTTTAGCATGCTAAGAAACATGTCCGCTGGAACCATGTCTGTCGGACATGTCCGATGGTCAGTATGACTCATCGGACATGTCCGCTGGCCCGAGAACCTGTGCATGATGTCGAAGTGATTCGACGCATGCGTGGAAGCATTGAACTTCCGGGTTCGCTCACGTCGCCGCGTCATCATCGCCGTCACGTCACCGCGTATTCTGTCCGCGGGGATTTTGGTTTGATGTCCGATGAAAACGGTCCACGGACCGTTTTCATCGGACCTGTTCGCTCGTCTGTACAAGGCCTCATAGTCCCACTAAAAGTTGGTGATCGCCGCCATTACTAGTATAAAAAAAAGTAAAAACATTTCAAGAGGAGCACCAGGCTCCCCCCCCAAAATAATGAAAATCAGCAGCTTCAAATACTATAGCTGCTGACTTTTAATATAAGACACTTACATGTCCAGGGATCCAGCGATGTCCTCACTCAAGTCAAACTGATTCTTCAATGGACTTCAGGTGCAGGTTCCGGCATAGCAAGTAAGGGAACCAGGAAGTGAGGTCGTGCGGCTTCACAGCCAGTTTCCTACTGCGTGCGCGTGAGCCATGCTGCACCTTGTGAATGGTCACGCAGACTTCTGGGACCTGTGATGTGTCCCAGAAGACTGCGGGGGAGGGGAAACTTCTGTCAGCGATCTGACCTGAAAGTGGGAGCAAGTACCTGTCAAAGAGGCGCTCCACTTAAAAGGGGAAGCTCTGCTTGTTTGCACCCTCCCCGCATCCACTGCCATATTTGACACTTTTTGGGGGCATCGGGTACCTGTTTTTAAGTTGGAAGTAAAAAAAAAAATCTATGAAATGTGGAAAACAATAAAGGATAAAATAATAAAAAAATAAGTAAAATAAAAAATAATAAAACCAAGGTGGAAAAAAGCAATGGCAACAATCTACATAAAAACAAATACAAATGACTCGGTGATGACTTGTGGATTTTGGTATATGGCATTTGGTGAATAATAAATGGATTACTAACTAAAAAAAAATAAAAAATAATATGAAAAGATTGACTGGAAATGTAGCATTACCCCCATTGGAGCTGCTGGATTTTTTTGCGGCGTGTTACCTCATGGCTCCTCTTAATTTTCTAGGGGCGAGTGATGTGTATGTGCATAAACAGAAGTAAAGGAATGTCCATGACAGGTGCTCTTTTGCTGTGCTCTTTATTTCCCAGCCGGGTAAAAACAATAAAACTTGCGGTGAGGAAAGTAAAGTTGAAAGGAGGAAGAATAGCAGATTCAGGCGTAATGATAGGAAACAGTCCTGCTCCCAAATGTAACACTTCTCTGCGCCACTCCCACCAGAATGGGTTTAGTGTACCCGGACAGGCCTCTCTCACTGACCTGGCAGCCGGAGTATCACTCGGACAATTATAGGAGAAAGTCTCTGCCACAGACCCCTCTCAAAGAGCCTCAGAATATACTTCTTCCACAGGTCCCGACTGACAGGTGATCAGTCCCATAGTGTCTGGCTACCTGTGATCCCCGGTGGTTTCGTCCAAGCCTCAATGGCGCTCCTCAGACTGACTCCCCACTGAACAGCACACAGCTTGGGATCTTCAAAAGAGGGAACCCAGTTGCTCACTGGATCCCCATCGCTGGTTCAGATGCTCCGGGCCAACATGGTCCCAGAACCAGCAACACAGCCTGGCACGCACGCCTCGGCCAGGTAGGCCATAGCGCCGGGGCGCCGAGATGTGGCCACCCTAGAGGTGGGTGCCACACTGGACGAAGAAGACCCAGATCCAATGGTGTCTGTCCCATAAATACCTCTCCCCAGCATGCAGAGCGAAGACAAACCCTTGTGATTGGCTGCTGGGAAGAGCACCCAAACCTCGACTCCACTGCTGCCACCTGCAGTACTGGGGTTGGAAGAACACTCCAGCACAGCAGAATGGGCTCACAGCACAGCCAAGTTGAGACAGAGGCCGCAATTTGCTACTAACAATATGGATCAGAGTCTAACTATACTCTGATCTATACTTAAATTTGACTAGCACCAGTACTATAAAGTACATAGGCGCTACAGAAATAAAAAATAAAAACAAATTCATATGTAAAATGAAAATTAATAATAATGAAAAAAAAAATAAAAATTAATCGGACTCTAATATTTCTATAACATTATTGAATTATATCTCCTCATTGAGACCTTGAGGACTTAAGGTATTTAATGAGAAAATCCAGAATATCTTATGTTCACACAACTTCTTATACATTCGGCCTTAGTACAGTTGGACAGTATGCTTTCAATAACCCATACATGGAGACCTTGGGTGGATTGCCTCTGGGTTTGTTTGAAGTGTCTAGACATACTATAGTTATTACTGCCTTGTTCTATAGCAAGGCGATGTTCTCCGAACCTGGATCCAACAACCCTGATGGTGCGACCCTTTCACATGTAATGCTGAACCTCCATGGTTGAAAGAACAGAAATCCAATGAATAAAAGGGGTGGGCGGGGGAAAGTAAGGTTGCCAAGAAAGGGCAATAAGATGCTGGCAGTCCTCCTGCCATAAAATGTAGCAGGCCCCGACATGGGGCACCTTCTAATGCACATCGTGAAAAGCTTGCAGTGTGCAGTGAGTCCGGAGTAAGTTTTTCCTGCCCTGCAGACTTAGTTGGGGTAGGCGGTACACTTTGGTGGGGGTGGGTCAGCCACGCCCTGTGACCTTTGACCTCTGGGAACCTGCCTTTTGACCTTTGGGGGAGGTCCCTGTTCCAATTCCTGAGTCCTAGCCATATTCTTCAATAGGAAACCCTAACCCCTAACCCGAACCCTAAGCCAGACCCTAACCCCTAACCCGAACTCTAACCCTAAGCCGAACCCTAACCCTAACCCAGAACCCTAACCCCTAACCCGAAGGCTTTCACACTGGAGCGGTGCGCTAGCAGGACCTCTACAAAAGTCCTGCTAGCCGCATCTTTGGAGCAGTGAAGGAGCGGGGTGTTTACTGCTCCTCCACAGCTCCTTCCCATTGAAAGCAATGGGAAACCGCGGTAATATCGCCCACAATGCGCCTGTGTAGAGGCGCATTGCGGGTGGTATTAAACCTTTTTCGGTCGCTAGAGGGGGTTAAAACCGTGCCGCTAGTGGCCGAATATCGCGGTAAAAACAACAGTATAGCATTGCTAAAAATAGCGCCGCTATACCGCCAGCGCACCTCCTGCACCCAGTGTGAAAGGGGCCCAAGTCATCTCAGTACAGGAGAGGAGCCGGTATGACTGTGCAAGACTAGGGTACGGCTAGTGTTTCATCTTTAAGCTTCTCATTCTGCTCAGCATATTCTCTTCTCTTATTTTCCTATTATGGCAGTTAGCAGAGCCATCCTTCTGGATAATAAGTGGAGTTTTGGTTAGTCATTTATCTCTTTCACGTTCCTTTTTAAACATATGAGAGATTAATGCACAAGAAATTCAACACCGAGTCCTTCAGTGACCCATCGGCTCTGGAAAGTCTCTCCCAATCTGTCACAGCTGCCGATAAATTGAAGGGAAGGTGGGATATGTTAGATTTGAATGAATATTGGCTTTTATTTTGTTTAGGACCCTCGCTGATCCAAACCTTCTTTTTTTCCTTTTTTATTTATTTTTGCAGCACAAAGCTGATTTGTGTTTCTATAATAGATTTTTTTTTATATTTAACGTAAAGATTACAGTATGATTATTTACACAAGCAGTCAGTGTAATCAGTTCTTATAGTTTTCATATGTGTTTTGTCTTTATTTTAATTTAACCACTTAAGGACCGGACCAATATGCTGCTAAATGACCCAAGGGGTTTTTACAATTCGGCACTGCGTCGCTTTAACAGACAATTGCGCGGTCGTGCGACGTGGCTATCAAACAAAATTGGCGTTCTTTTTTCCCCACAAATAGAGCTTTTTTTTGTGGTATTTGATTACCTCTGCGGTTTTTATTTTTTGCGCTATAAACAAAAATAGAGCGACAATTTTGAAAAAAATGCAATATTTTTTACTTTTTGCTATAATAAATATCCCCCAAAAACATATATAATTTTTTTTTTCCCTCAGTTTAGGCCGATACGTATTCTTCTACCTATTTTTGGTAAAAAAATCGCAATAAGCGTTTATCGATTGGTTTGCGCAAAATTTATAGCGTTTACAAAATAGGGGATAGTTTTATTTATTTAATTTTTTTACTACTAATGGCGGCGATCAGCGTTTTTTTTCGTGACTGCGATATTATGGCGGACACTTCGGACAATTTTGACACATTTTTGGGACCATTGTCATTTTCACAGCAAAAAATGCATTTAAATTGCATTGTTTATTGTGAAAATGACAGTTGCAGTTTGGGAGTTAACCACAGGGGGCGCTTTAGGAGTTAGGGTTCACCTAGTGTGTGTTTACAACTGTAGGGGGGTGTGGCTGTAGGTCTGATGTCATCGATCGAGTCTCCCTATAAAAGGGATCACTCGATCGATGCAGCCGCCACAGTGAAGCACGGGGAAGCCGTGTTTACATACGGCTCTCCCCGTTCTTCAGCTCCGGGGAACGATCGCGAGGGGGCGGCTAGAAACGAATAGCCGCGCCCTCATCCCGGATCGCTCCTGAAGCCACGGGAACCGTCGCATGTACCGGGGGGGGGTCCCGATCGGACCCCCGACCCACGTCTAGGCAGGGACGTACAGGTATGCCAATGTGCCTGTCCGTGCCATTCTGCCGAACGTATATGTACATGCGGTGGTCCGGAAGTGGTTAAGACTGAAATTTAAAGCGGAGGTTCACCCAAAAGTGAACCTCCGCTTTTCTGAACCCTCCCCCCCCTCCGGTGTCACATTTGGCACCTTTCAGGGAGAGGGGGGGGTGCAGATACCTGACTCTCCTGTAGTCCAAGGGAGGGGGCGAGCACGACACTCCACACCAGGGAGAAAGCCTCACATTACTGTGTGGAGTTACAGACAGAAGAACAGAAGAAATAAGGACATTTAAAAGCAAAATGGAAGAATGAGGTAAGTGAAGGAGGACTGCACTAAGGTAAAGGAAGCTATTTAGGGGGGAAAAAATTGTACCTTTAACAACCCCTTTAATTGCAAGGGTCCAGGCTGAATTTTGGAAAGAGGAATATTCATCAGCAAAAGAAACCGAACACATCAGCATTTGTATAGGCTGCAGAGACAAGTAAAAATGTATACTGTTATCTGAAAATGCAGTTATACTTTAATTGCCCTTTGGATATTAATAGGTGCACTTTACAGCCCGACTGGAAAGCGGAACCCTTGTGAAACATCTTCTCTTTGCTTCTCCGACAGTCGCAGGCTCTCCAGCACCATCAACTGCTCTGCATTGTACTTGAGGATGGTGAGATCCCCTCCCTCGTATCCTGGGGCATTGAAGATCAGAGGAAAGCACTAGCTTCCACATGAACTATAACTATAAGAACTGTTATGTTCCCCGTAGACAAAAGGAGCATCTAACCTTTGTAAAACAGAGGGGCGGTGTCGCTGCAAAGGTCATTTTTAAATTAAACTGGCATTCAGGTTTAAAGGCCAAATTGATGTTTTCCAGAAAATAGGGACCAAAACCTCCCCCCCCCCCCCCGCTACATGCGGCGGTCGGAAACCCGCGGGGAGTGATCCGGGACGAGGGCGCGGCTATTAGTTTCTAGCCGCCCCCTCGCGATCGCTCCCCGGAGCTGAAGAACGGGGAGAGCCGTATGTAAACACGGCTTCCCCGTGCTTCACTATGGCGGCGCATCGATCGTGTCATCCCTTTTATAGGGAGACTCGATCGATGACGTCAGACCTACAGCCACACCCCCCTACAGTTGTAAACACACACTAGGTGAACCCTAACTCCTTCAGCGCCCCCTGTGGTTAACTCCCAAACTGCAACTGTCATTTTCACAATAAACAATGCAATTTAAATGCATTTTTTGCTGTGAAAATGACAATGGTCCCAAAAATGTGTCAAAATTGTCCGAAGTGTCCGCCATAATGTCGCAGTCACGAAAAAAATCGGTGATCGCCGCCATTACTAGTAAAAAAATAAAAAAAAATAAAACTATCCCCTATTTTGTAAATGCTATACATTTTGCGCAAACCAATCGATAACCGCTTATTGCAAATTTTTTTACCAAAAATAGGTAGAAGAATACGTATCGGCCTAAACTCAGGAAAAAAAAATGTATATATGTTTTTTGGGGATATTTATTATAGCAAGAAGTAAAAAATATTGTTTTTTTTTCAAAATTGACGCTCTATTTTTGTTTATTGCGCAAAAAATAAAAACCGCAGAGGTGATCAAATACCACCAAAAGAAAGCTCTATTTGTGGGAAAAAAAAGGATGTCAATTTTGTTTGGGAGCCACGTCGCACGACCGCGCAATTGTCTATTAGGGCGACGCAGTGCCAAATCGCAAAACCTGGCCTGGGCATTTAGCTGCCTAAAGGTCCGGGGCTTAAGTGGTTAAGCTAGTGCATTGTTGGTTCACTTACCTTTTCCTTCGAATTCCCTTCTAAATGTTTTTTTTCTTTGTTTGAATTTATCACTTCCTGTTTCTCCTCAGTAAGCTTTCCACCATCATCCGAGCAGTAGAAAGTCATTTAGAACAGCTTACTGAACACCTTACTGAGGAGCAACAGGAAGTGAGAAATTCAGACAAAGAAAAAAAAAACATTTAGAAGGGAAATTGAAGGAAAAGGTAAGTGAACCAACAATACACTAGCTTAAAGTAACCTATTTAGAAAATAAAAAACGAACCTTTACAACCCCTTTAAGACAATAATTAAAATATTAACCCCTAACCTTAACCGTACATTTTTCAGGTGGATCTAAGCGAGCCACCCATTGACTCCTATTGGCAGGCGGATGTCAGCTGAGATGCGTCCGCTGAGACCCGCCTGCCATAAGGTCCGCTCCGCTCAAGACAGACGTATGGCAATACATTCAGCCATCCATCTGGTGGATCGGATCGGGTGGGATCTGATGAAAACAGACATGCTGTCCATTTTTGTACGATCTCCCCATAGGAATCAGCGGGGCTCTGACAGGTCCCTCCCTGCTCAGTGAGTGGAGAGGGACCTGTCATCCGCCGGCTCAGCGGAGATCAACGGAGCAATCTCCTGCTGAGCTGGCGGACTCCGCTGAGCAGACCCGTCCCATGTGGGAGGGGCCTTACCCTAACAAAAAATAATAATAAGCAAATAATAATAATAATAAAAACAAAAAACAAATAAAAGCTCATAGAAAAGCTAAAAAAGCTGAAAAACCTAGCAACAAATGATGCAGCAGATGATAGTTGTCTCTATTGGCTAATAACAAAAATGGCAAAAACGTGCATAAAAGTGTGCCAAAAACACCGGAAAAACACTCAAAGATGCTACGCTCAGGTGTGAATGCAGCCCAAAGGTTTTACATAAATAAATGAAAGGTGATCTTTGTAAGCATCCCTGCTAGGGTTAAATGGTTTGTCTAATCTCTGTAATTGATACATTCTGCTGAAGAGCATATTATTTAGCAAAAAAACAAACTTACTGGCTGGTTCACCAGATGAAAATAAAAGAAAGAAAAAAAGAAATGAATGCACCCATCACATCTAAGCAATCCTGAGCTATAATAATATATAATAATAATAATAATATTAATAATAATAAATACATATACTAATGGTGTGCTTTTGGGTTTGATAGTACTTTAAATATGATATAACCCATTCTAAATGTAATGTACGGGGTCAGTGAATTAATGGAAGTGTTTACATTTGTCTGGATTTCTCCCATAAACTTCACACTTCTAACATACATCTTAAATATGACAAATAAAAAAGCATGAACTTCTTTTTTGCAGCATTATAGCTTCTCGGAAAGTGACAGTTCCACAAGTAAAAGCTAATTTCCTTTTCAGGTTATTTGATTATTTCAGTGGATTGTTGCTGGCTGTAACGCAAAGCTCTGAAGCCATCAAAATACTCTTTAGGAGTTAGATGAAAAGTCATACAAGACTTGAGCACCATTGAAGTAACACAATGAATTATGTTTTGCTGCAGAAACTAGCATTCCTCCTTCATTCTTTCTGATAACTCTTAGTACATTTGTCTATGGGTTGTCTAGCAGAGGTTATAACCATCAAGTAAGTTATGTAATTTTTTTATATATTTATATTCACGTTTTAAAGTCAACCTGTCCTGTCCCTGAAGGGCAAAGCAAAAGGTTCAATTTAATGGCAGCTCTGCCAACAGCACATACCCTCCTTTGCCTCTCTGGTGCTTGACAACTGGCTGCTTGAGCACCAGCTGTCCAATTGGGGGCAGAAATAGAGTCCTTAGCCTTGTGTAAGCTCTGAGAACATGGTAACTGTAGTGTCAGGAGAGCTAAATTGTTTTGTCCTGCATAGACATAAATATGTTCATTTAATGCTATGCTCTCTGGTCTGCCCCAACAGACTCACAATTCCTTCCCTTATACCCCTCTAAGTAATCACTGCCATGAAAAAATATTACTCAAATGCCCGTTTTACTTACCGAAATTGATGGTCATGTGACATCTTTACTTCTGGGTACAAGAGGCGGGGTCCCTCCTATTGGCCTTTTTAAAATCCAGAAGAGGATGACCTCAGCAAAAGAAGACCCTGGGCTGGCCAGTGAAAGCACATCTGCAGTACTGGGTGACCGTTCCACAGCGCCAGCAAGCAGGCCCGTCGCTACAAAGCAGGCAAACCAAGCAATTGCTTGGGGCCCCCGAGCTAGCCTGGGGCCCCAAGCAGGGCCCTTAGCCTCCCTTGCCATGCTTCCTATATGCTACAGCCGCCTGAGCGCTCTGTAGAGAGCCTGCAGCACTGCTGCCTTGAGTCGTCACTTCCCCTTCTCTGCAGCGTAGCCAAGCTCCTCTTCCTTCCTCCTGTCAGTCCGGAATTCCAGCCGGGTACAGCGTGGTACAGGAGATCCAGTTTCCTGTTCCCGGCTGGACTAACAGGGAGTGCACACTGAGCGCTCACTTCGTTTCAGTCCGGCCGGGAACAGGAAACAGAATCTCCTGCCACGTGGTACGGACCCGGTAGGGGGGCCGGGGGGGTGGCGTAAAAAAAAAGAACATAAGGAGGTAGGGGGACCCGGGGGGAGTAAAAAGAACATGGGGGGGGCTTTGCGTGAATGTTGGGGGACCTCCATGTCTATTTTGCTTGGGGCCCCCAAATTCCTTCAAACAGCCCTGCCAGCAAGAGACATGGATTGTGAATATATCACTGCTTCAGAAGGCAGGTTAGAAAAAGGCCTAATTGAGTTAGATTAAGGTGGAAGATGGGTTCATTCTTGACTGGAGGTGGGCTTTAAAGTAGGCTTTCGTTTTTTTTTTATATGGTTCCTCCATAACTTGTTAGGGATTCCTTAGGAAGACAGAGCAGCAGATTTTTCTATTGACCACAAATAGATACTGTAGGGGCATTTGTCCATGGGCCGTCAGATATTAGAACTTGTCATAGAAGGTGTGACAGTGTGAGGCCCTGCCCTGAGAGTTTAGTAAGTTGGTATAGACATGACACTCAAAAATCCAGTTTGAGAAGGTCCAGTAGGTTGTTTGTGAGCAGAGAAAACTGTGTCTTAAAGTATAACTAAAGGCAAAACTTTAGAGGGGAGAGGGATTAGAACACCTGTCAGAGTTAGTTGTTGTCTGTGTCTACGTTGGGGAGATTCTCTTTTTGTCCTGTTTACCATTATCATTGAAAGTGAAAGTAAAAGAAAAATAATAGAGGGAAAATTTTCCAATGAGGGAATTCCTCTCACTTCCTGTTTTGGCTATGGGGTAGGAAGAGATGGTAGATCTCCCCAATGGGATAAAGAGGTAAAAAATAAACCCAACTCTCCCTTACTCTATTCCTTAGCGGTAATCCCAAGTCAGGCTCGGGGTGAATTTTTTAAATCAAAAGCGGTATCCCCGAGCCAGACTCGGGATTGCATTGCAGGATACAGGGGGAAGTTACTTACCTTGTCCCTGGATCCTGCAATGCCTCCCCACTATGTGTGCGGGCTCCTCCGCTGTGTCTCCTTGCTCGATTCACAGTGCCGCCAAGCTCTGTTCCCTGCGACGTTACGACGCATGGGGACAGAGTTTGGCGCCAAATTCAAAAAGTGAAAAACACAATACACATACAGTATACTGTAATCTTATAGATTACAGTACTGTATGTAAAAAATACACACCCCCTTTGTCCCTAGTGGTCTGCCAGTGTCCTACATGCACTTTTACTGTCAAAAGTGTTTTTAGACCAGCTAGAAAACAGCGATAATAAATTAGAATCACTTGCAGAATTGAGCGATAGTGATTTGTGGGGAAATTTGTCATCAAACAATAAAAATAATGACAGCGACAATTCTACAACTGAGCAAATTTCAGTGTTTTTGATTTGATTACATTATTGAATAATTTTTATTATAATTGCATTATTATTTGTTATAATTATTTATAGTTATTTATTATATTATAATTTATAATTTTGTGTTTCAAACTTTATCATACCCGGGATGTCTACTAGACTCTTGTTTGGACAGATTTAAGTGAGTTATTCCGAAGAATTGCAGGCCTACAGTATAAAACGCCAAATTTCCATGCACAAAATTGTACCGCTTTTGGTACAAAATTCCAGACATAATCATACCGCCAGGGAGGTTAAGTTTTCTTTGGATTTGGTAGTTCTGGATCAGTACCTGGAGCTTAAAGGTTTCAAAGCGTCTTGGGTAGGATGGAACCTTCAGTCCTGGGTCCAGACTCTGCTAGTTGCCTACAGTCTGTGTGAGTGCACAGGGTCATTATAAGCCAGATCTGAGCATGGCTCACGTCACTTGCTGCTATTCTGACACAGTGTTCTCCAGCCATGAGGGGTAATGTTCTCAGCAGACAAGACCTGACATTGGGGGGACTTCTTGTACATAGGACAGGGAAAATCATTACAACTACACGGGCCTGAAGAGAATGAGAGAGCTGATGAGACTAGCGAATCCACAGAGGGGACTGTGTTCCTGAGAGATGGGAGATCCCAGGGTGCTGGGAGAACCTGATCCAAAAGCCAAGAGCGGAACCGTGCAGTGAGCTGCTGTAAGCATAGGCTAGGTGAGCCAGAGGAGCCTGTGGTCTGGGAGACCAGAGTGAGCAGTGGTGCTACTGACAGGAGAGCCAGGCGGATCTACATTTCCATTATTTGTATTTTACTCGAGAAGAGCCCCAGCGTGGAAAATCCACATACTGTATGTGAACTTTGCTTTCACTTAATTTAATAAAAGTGGGCTGCCGTGCCCTTAAACAGTTTTATCTGACATGGACTTCACTAAACAAAGAATTTACCGTTGAGCTAAACATTCACACATCACTATGCCTTTAGTGCAATTCACATTAAAAGTTTACATTTGGCAAATGTTTTGATGAATTCACCAAATTTGGGGCAAAGAGAATATTGGCCATTTAGCTAATCACTACTGACCATCAATGTAAGGGGATGCTTTCCTATTGACCACCAATGTAAGGGGGGCCCTTTTTCTTTAACCACTGGTATAAAAAGACCCTACAATTTTCATTCTCTGTGTTTCTTTTCTGCCCATTATTATTATTCTTTAATTTTCATTATTTTTATTGTTGTATAAAGCAGAGAAGTGCTGTGAAATGATTTATTCTGTCAGTCAAATATTCTAGGTACTCCTCAATTTTTAGTCTTTTCTTTAAAACCTTCTACGACTTACTGATCATACTAATGAACCATGTGCTGCCACTAAGCCAAATTATAATCTTGGGAAAGAACTATGATGGGTATATTCAAGAATAAAACATACTTTTATGGTGTCCCTTAGTCTCTAAAGCTGGCCACACATGCAGCAATTTGAAAGGCACAGCTTCTCTTCAACAGCTAGCGAGCAGTTTCCAGCCCAACTTTATCTATCAAAGGCACTTCTCTTGAGAAAGCACTGAGTTGTATTTCTGCTGCCATTTTCAAATAAGGAAGTTTGCTTAAGATTGGAGTGTGGTAATCCTTTCTTTGAATTTAATATTCTTCAGCTCTGTTGGAGGTGAGATATTCCATCCCTACTATGCTGCACACCCCTGTTATTGGTGTCCCCCATACTCCCAACAGTGGCCAGGTAAGCCTTGACTCTTTTAAAGCAATGTGTGTGTAGCCAGGTACATGGCTATGATGAACAAGTTATGAGGCTACACTATCACTGAACTGATATGCTGATTCATCTCAATGTCTGCCTCCTGCCAGCAGGGGGGAGACGGGAAGTCAAGGACTTCTATAGACTTCAATGCTGGCCAGAGTGGAGTGTGGGAAATGATTTTCTGGTGGGCGGGGTGAAAACACATAAGAGGGCATGGCTGGAGTAGCGCTGGCTGAGGCCACATATCTCCCTTAGCATTGGGCTGGTTTGAGCAGCGTTTTGCCATATAGTTTATCACAGTCCAGTGTGCACCCCCACTGCTGCATAATGGCATCCTAAGCAGGATCCGGAGTGCTAAGTGCAGATGTACTGACAGACAGAGTCACCTGGGTGCAGAGCAGAGAGTGGACTAAACGCTGTGTGGCTGGATGGTGAGATGCATTATCACTGGGACTGGTGAGCTGCTGTGGGGATTTTCTATCTGCTGCTAGAAAGACTGAGTTTCTTGGGAACTGACCATACAGCCATCTAGTAGCCATATTGCTGCTTGGGTCTATTCTCATGTGCACCAACAGTAAAATAGGGCCCCAAAGCTAGACTGCTGAAGAGTTAGGACTAAATAATGTTCTTTTACAACTTCTACACAGTTGACCTTCACTTATTTCTTAAGCTAAAAAGGTACCTCTCAGGGGACATTTCACAGTATCCTAGCCAGTCTCCTAGAGTGCACTCAAGACTAGTTATAGTATTATTATTAACATTGCAGTTAATGCTTATTTGCACTGTTTATTGCTGAGTTTGCTGATTCATGAGTTAAGCCCAGTCTAGTGGTACAGAACTCTATTCTAAGTTACCTTGGCATAGTGATTATTCTGTCTATTGGACTGTGTCTGAGCCTACCTTCTGTGTGTTCATGTATGCTTAAACCACCATTTATTCTAGCTTGCACCGATATATTGAGTAAATTTACCACAAAATGGTCTTGTGCCTATTACTCATTTCCAGCAGAGTTACAGGTATCTATACACATGTTCTTATAAGTGTTTGCAGTAACTTTCATTCAACCAGGGGGGTCAGAGGGCTGAGGTTGTTCTTGGACTTAAGTTGCAGAACAGAAAACCCAAATTAGCAAGTGGCTCCTGCTGGTGTAGCGCTATGCGTGTAACAGCTATCTATATTGCTGTCTTCAAAATAGGATGCTTGCTAAAGTCTGAGTAAAGGAAGGTGTCTACTGTATAATGAGTTGTGTGACTAAAGTTATGTTTTGTGTTGTGTGGAGCAATCCATACCACTATTACATTATAGTATGTTTCCAGTAGATTTAGGGGGTCTATTTATAAGGGTTGATACGGGAATTCACACATTTTCCCAGAAGCCACGCATTTTTGAGAAGGTGTATATAACGTCCTGTGTGGAGCAATCCATTCCATGATTACAGGAAGCCATGTTTCCAGCAGATGTAAGGGATCTATTTATAATATGTCTATAATGGATTTTCATTTTAATATTGATTCAGTTTGGAAATCTGTGTAATTTGTCTTATAAAGCCCATCTTTGGCATTTTATGTTATGTTTTGGGGTTTTAAATGTGGTTCATGTATTATAAAAAAAAGGCATTGATAGTTATGTTAGATTTTTTTTCCCTCCAGTTTAAACTTGGAGCCAGGTATTATCTCTAAGAAGGGTATTTTTAATTGATCAATTGAATTATTAACATAAATAGGTTGTTAAAATGTTAGATATAAAATTAAAGTGTATGTATATTTTGATTTTTTTTTTTTTGGATAGAATTGAAGTGTTAAAGAAAGGGATATGTATTGATGGATCCCTGAAACTTTTCTTAGGTTGGTTCCACATGGTCTGCCCGACCAGGCCCGCCTATCAGTTTTTCATGCAGACCTGATTGGACCATCCATAGCTCTCTATGGAGCTGCGGATGTCAACTAACATGTTTTTTTTTTTTTGCCATCTGTGACCCTTTGGGAGATTTCCATTAATTTCCTGTTTAATAGGCAAAACATGAAGTGAGAGAATCCCTTTATATCATCAGAACAAGTCTCCCCATTAGAAGATTTCTATTCTATAAGTGGGATTTTATTTTACTTTTGAGTTTGATGATAATGGTAAACATGACAAATAGAGAGTGAATCTCCCTAACTGGGGGGGGGGGGGGGGCACAAAAAGCAATAAAAATCTGTGAGGTGTTCTAATCCCTCCCTACTTTATACCTATTCATGGTTTCCTATCAGTGCCTCGAAAGTCCCAACCAACACCCTCTTGACCTAAGAGTATTTATGCTAATTGGCCCCAAGCAGCCTTTAGTCTGTATTCAATTGGTCTCACTTTCTACAAGCCTACACTATCACTGAACTAATATGCTGATTCATCTCAATGTCTGCCTCCTGCCAGCAGGGGGGGAGACGGGAAGTCAAGGAGTTCTATAGACTTCAATGCTGGCCAGAGTGGAGTGTGGGAAATTATATTCTGGTGAGTGGGGTGAAAACACATAAGAGGGCGTGGCTGGAGTAGAGCTGGCTGAGGCCACATATCTCCCTTAGCATTGGGCTGGTTTGAGCAGAGTTTTGCCATATAGTTTATCACAGTCCAGTGTAAACCCCTACTGCTGCATAATGGCAGCCTAAGCAGGATTCAAAATGCTGAGTGCAGATGTACAGACAGACAAAGTCACCTGGGTGCAGAGCAGAGAGTGGACTGGGACTGGTGAGCTGCTGTGGGGATTTTCTATCTGCTGCTAGAAAGACTGAGCTCTTTGGTAACTGACCATACAGCCATCTACTAGCCATATTGCTGCTTGCAGTCTTGACTGGGTCTATTGAACAAATAGTTCAACAGGGCCCCATGGCTAGCCGGCTGAAGAGTTAGGACTAAATAATGTCTTTTTACAACTGCTGCACAGAGACCTTCACTTATTGCTTAAGCTAAAAGGTACCTCTCAGAGGACATTGCACTGTATCCTAGCCAGTCTCCTAGAGTGCACTTAAGACTTGTTATAGTATTATTATTCACATTTCAGTTAATGCTTATTTGCACTGTTTATTGCTGACATTGCTGATTCATGAGTTAAGCCCAGTCTAGTGGTACAGAACTCTATTCTAAGTTACCTTGGAATAATGATTATTCTGTCTATTGGACTGTGTCTGAGCCTACCCTCTGTGTGTTCATTTATGCTTAAACCACCATTTATTCTAGAGAGAGAAAATAACCGCTCAGTAGTCTTCAAAGGACCTCCTCACTGGAACCAAACCATGGGTGCCGGCAATGCAATAGTGATGCAAAAATACGAAGGAAACTTGGACAGCCGCACTCCAAAAATGTTCTTTTAGCCCAGGTTCACACTGGGTACGTTTTGCTACGATTTGAGATGTGATTTTACATGTGAAATCGCATCTCAAATCGGCGGCATTTGCCGGCAATTGTCGGCAATGACACTGTCTTAATCGGTGCGACACCGCATCTGCGGCACTGCACCGATTTCAAAAAGTAGTTCCTGTACTACTTTTTGTGATTTCTGGCCGAAATCGGGACTGCCGGCGGGAGTGAAATCGTGCGAGTTCAGCTGAACTCGCACAGCTTCACTCCCGCAGCCCAGTGTGAACCAGGGCTCAATTAAAATCGATCACAAATTAAACATGCCACAGCAAAAAAAATGGAACAAAAGCTAACGTTTTGCACTGTAGCTTCAGTGCTTAGTCATAGCTGGTACACACATCGAATGATTGTTGAAAATATATATGCTCCACCTCACTGGTCACATGATCAGCGAGATGATGATTGGAGGCCTAGTAGACGAGCAATAAACTGGTAAACTAGTGTCTCCTGTGAACTCAGGTGAATCAAGACATGTGATTGAAAAACCATTTCCTATCCACACACCCACACACTATCTACAAATCTATATGTATTGTTTGTTTGGTTTTTAGTGATAAAACAAAGTGAAAAATGTGACAATAAATGTGAATTATATCTTGATGTGTTGTGTGGAGTGACTAAATAAATAAAAAGCTAAATGAGTAAGTAAATAAAGTAAACAAATGTATATGTAACGAGTATATTAGTGTGTAATGAAAAATAATTAAAATAATGAAGATCACAAAGAATAGTGATATGGTGATAAATGCTATGCGTAATGTGTGATGCGGTGAGGTGTGGATATATGTGTTTTGGTATCCATGAACCACTGTTTATATGTGTTGTTTGTGAATAGGGTGATAAATATCAAAACAGACTAAAACAAAACAAAACAAAAAAATTGTAATGAGAACCAAGATGTGAACATCATGCATAGGGTGACCAGAAAACGAGTGTTAAACAAAATCCCTAATCTCCGGATCGTGTATATTGTAGTGCTAAAATATGTGTTAAATATAGTGTGAATAATAATAAAAAATGCTAATAATAAATGAAAGTGAAGATTACAATTAATTTACGTTTCAATCTTGGTTTCTTGTTTTTTGTTATTGTTTGTTATTACTATTTTTCACTTTTTGTTTTTTCATTATTAATTATTGTTATTTGTTTTTAGTTCTTGTTCTTCTGACTTATTGTGTTCTGAGCTTCAGATTACAAATATTACGCCTGAACTACAAACTTCTTGATTAATGAAAGGACAAGAGTGATCCGTGGGAAGTCTTAATTATAAACCCACATTAAAACTAAAAATGCACTAAATCTCAACAAAATTGTGGGGCGTCTCGTCATAGATCCAGGTAATCAATCATGACTGATACACCGGGACATATTAAAGGACGGGGTATAGTGATGTTACTGCAGCTACGATGTTATGTTATACTATACTATGTTATACTGATGTGATGAAATTGCCACAATATCGTTTCCAAAATGCTGGATAGTGAACATATATCAAAATCTAGTATAGAAACAGATATAAAAAATGTATTAATGATAACATGGAATTCGAATAGGGAATACTATTAACATGGCTATTTAAAAACAAATATCCTAGTTAGACGGAGGGAATGCAAATGTCTTCTCAATAAAATGAACAATACTACTAAACTGTATTAATAGTGCAGTCTATCGCATGAGCGATATTGATTGCAAAAAGAAGGGGGTTAACACTTCCTATTAATGTTTCATGGTTGTTATAATTGTAGTGCTGAGAAAAGTTGCATGCAGACACATAGAGCAACTAATGGGTTAACCGGGAAGGGCTGGCCAGAAAGAGCTAGCGTTTTGCTAGTTGGAAACACCATGCAATGTCTGGTTAAATTGTTGTGTGTAGGGTGTATTTCCCAATCACATGTGTCCATAAACCCAAAGGCTACAGGGCCAGATCCACAGCCCCGCAGCGCAACGTAACTTAACAGATTTAAGTTACACTGCCGCAAATTTCCTAAGTTAGGTATCGATCCACAACACACTTACCTGGAACTTTGCGGTGGTGTAACTCAAATCCGTCCGGCGCAAGGCGTTCCTAATCTAATGGGGCAAGTCCCATTTAAATTAGGCGCGGTCCCGCGCCGGATGTACTGCGCATGCTTGTGACGCAAATTTCCCGACGTGCTTTGCGCGACATGACGTCATTTTTTGATCGGCGTGGCTCGTAGCGTATTTCCGTATTCCCGTATGGCTTACGCAATCGACGTAAAATTTAAAAATTTGCCGCGGGAAGGACAGCCATACTTTACACAGCAGTACTCCTGCTGTGTAAAAGTAGGGCTGCTTTACAAAAGTGTAACTAAGCGACGGGAAACTAACGTAGTGGCGACGTAGCGAACGCGAAAAAGCTTTGAGGATCGCCGTAACTCCTCATTAGCATACCCAACGCGTAATTTCGACGATGAATGCCCCCAGCGGCGGTCGCGGTACTGCATCTTAAGATCCGGCAGTGTAAAACTATTACACCTGCCGGATCTTCTGTCTATCTCTTGGAAACTGATTCTGTGGATCAGTTCCAAAGATAGAAACAGGGATACGCAGGCGGAACAGCAGATACGCCTGCGTATCTCTTTTGAGGATCTGGCCCATAATGTCAAACTAGCCATAAGCTGAGCATTGGAAAAATGACTGCGCATATAACAATAACTAAACATCCATATCAAAGAATGTCTAGTTTGAAACTCAATGACATAAAGAACATCATAAATAGAAATAAAGATGAGATTAAAAATATAAATCATATCTTGCAGCTATAGTATTCCATGGTAACCAAATGCATGTGTAGCAACACATTAAATGGACTCTAGTCAAAAGAAACACAAATAAAATAAGATAATTTAAAACATATACAGACATATATTAATGATCATGCTAAGCACTAAAATGTATAAGATTAAATGCCCTATGCCCTTGGCACTACAATGAGTGTGTTATGGGTACAAATATATTGTTACAAACCCTCGTCTTATCATCAATACGTAAACGAAACAACCACTCGGTTGATACATGGCAGAAGGACGAGGAAAAATAAACAAAATTATAGAAAAGAAAAAGTTTTTAACAGAACTCTCATAGATATACGTAAGGAAGGTGGGAACATGTACCTATAGGAAATGGAAAAAGGCAAATGAAAAGGCACGCTATACCACCTAATCAAAAAACCAAAGGTCCTTTCATTAATCAAGAAGTTCGTAGTTCAGGCGTAATATTTGTAATCCGAAGCTCAGAACACAATAAGTCAGAAGAACTAGAACTAAAAACAAATAACAATAATTAATAATGAAAAAAACAAAAACTGAAAAATAATAATAACAAAAAACAAGAAACCAAGATTGAAATGTAAATTAATTTTAATCTTCACTTTCATTTATTATTAGCATTTTTTATTATTATTCACACTATATTTAACATATCTTTTAGCACTACAATATACACGATCCGGAGATTAGGGATTTTGTTTAACAAAAATCTTTATATACATGCGAACACTCGTTTTCTGGTCACCCTATGCATGATGTTCACATCTTGGTTCTCATTACAATTTTTTTGTTTGTTTTGTTTTAGTCCGTTTTGATATTTATCACCCTATTCACAAACAACACATATAAACAGTGGTTCATGGATACCACAACACATATATCCACACCTCACCGCATCACACATTACGCATAGCATTTATCACCATATCACTATTCTTTGTGATCTTCATTATTTATTTATTTTTTCATTACACACTCGTTACATATACATTTTTTGACTTTATTTATTTACTCATTTAGCTTTTTATTTATTTAGTCACTCCACACAACACATCAAGATATAATTCACATTTATTGTCACATTTTTTTAAATTTTTCACTTTGTTTTATCACAACATCCAAACAAACAATACATATAGATTTGTAGATAGTGTGTGGGTGTGTGGATAGGAAAAGGTTTTTCAATCACATGACTTGATTCACCTGAGTTCACAGGAGACACTAGTTTACCAGTTTATTGCTCGTCCACTAGGCCTCCAATCATCATCTCACTGATCATGTGACCAGTGAGGTGGAGCATATATATTTTCAACAATCATTTGATGTGTGTACCAGCTATGACTAAGCACTGAAGCTACAGTGCGAAACGTTAGCTTTTTTTCCAATTTTTTTGCTGTGGCATGTTTAATTTGTGATCGATTTTAATTAAAAGAACATTTTTGGAGTGCGGCCACCATTTATTCTAGCTTGCACCGATATATTGAGTAAATTTACCACAAAATGGTCTTGTGCCTATTTCCTGGTACTAATTCCGAGCAGAGTTAACAGTATCAATAGGTATGTTATTTTAAGTGTTTGCGGTAACTTGCATTCAACCACAGGGGTCAGAGGTGCTGAGGTTGTTCTTGGACTCGAGGCACAGAACAGAGAACCCAAATTAGCAAGTGACTCCTGCTGGTGGAGCGCTACACGTGTAACAGCTATCTCTATTGATGTCTTCAAAATAGGATGTTTGCTGAAGTTTGGGGCCAAGACCGTGCATTAGGTGTATCATGGGACTCAGGTGCTCCATTAGATCATAGAGTCCTGACCTGAAAGTACAGTAATCTGCAAGGCCTTGCACTAGAGTGCGCACTGGGCACTAGGAGACTTGCACAGATCAGGGAATGGAAGAAACAAGGGGGTGGATTCAAGAAGCAATTGCGCCTGTGTAACCATAGGTTACACAGCGCAATTGCTTACTTGCCCCGGCGTAACGAGTGCTCCTGATTCAGGAACCTCGTTACGCCGACTGCAGCCTAAGACATGCGTGGCATAAGGCTCTTATGCCCGCATATCTTAGGCTGCATTCTTGCGATGGCCGCTAGGTGGCGTTCCCGTTGTGCTCAGCGTATAGTATGCAAATTGCATACTAACACCGATTCACAACGTTGCGCGAGCCCTGCGTACGCAATTTACGTTGTTTCCGTACGGCGGTTTTTGCGTAAGGCGGCCCCTGCTATTAGCAGGGGCAGCCAATGTTACGTATACCTGTCGTTCCCGCGTCGCAAAATTGCGTAAGTGAATCGTGAATGGCGCTGGACGCCATTCACGTTCACTTTGAAGCAAATGACATCCTTGCGACGTCATTTGCCGCAATGCACGTCGGGAAAGTTTCCCGACGGAGCATGCGCTCTACGCTCGGCGTGGGAACGCGCCTAATTTAAATGATTCCCGCCCCCTACGGGATCATTTAAATTGCTTGCGCTTACGCCGGGCATTTTGCCGGCGCGCCCACGCAATTTACGGAGCTTCTGCTCCGTGAATCGAGGGCAGCGCAAAAAAAATTGCGGGGGCGCAGGGCAAAATCGTTGCCCTGCGCCTCCGTAATAAATGCGCAAATCTACTTGAATCCGGCCCAAGGTCTAGAACCCACCAGCATACAAAAGAAGAGCAGCTCTCAGAAACTGCAATGAGCATCTGGAACGGGGCAGATTCTTCATTTCATTTGAGTTGTCCCGGTTTACTATAAGGTCCCAACTGCATTGTACAACCACAAGTGGCAGTTGGGAGCTGCTTACTCCTAAATGAGCGAAATGACGCTGTTTCTTTGAAGAACATCAACGGGCCATATGGGACATCACAAGTTAGTTAATCACTACACATACTGTGGGAGCCCATCATGTGACATCCTCTTCGTAATCTTCCTTGCTATACCAGTAAGCTGATTAACTCTGTTCTGCACAATAAGGTAAAGGAGCGATTTTCACATAGAAGCTGAGCTCATTCACTTGTGAGAAGAGAAGTAATATTCAGTAAACTGGAAAAGGAGTAGACAGCCATTGTCCCGTAGCTTCTACTTTCAGCATTCTTCACATTTTTCTGCTTTTCATTAACAGACATGTGCGTAATTGGGTTTTTACAGTGCATTAACATCTTAATACCATTCTTATTTCCGCAGAAGTAAATTGACCTCACTGTAATTGTTTTGTTAACACCCAATGACACAGGAATGGTGCTCTCTACGGATATTTTCCTCTGAGATAGTCAGTGAACTCGGAGGCCTGAGATTACAGGGCTTCCTGTGTGGCCTGGGGTGAGTTCACACCACACAGCAGAAGAGAGAATGAATAGGATATTTCACTAGTAATATGGATGGCACAATATACCACAAAATAATACATTGCAGAACTATGAAGTCATTTGTCTTGGCTAGTCATCTATACAGATCATACATATTATGACATCATCTTCAGTATATTTTCCCTTAACTAATATGTTAGTTTTTTTTTTACACTAAATGCACAAAATATTCAGCCATTATATTGTGGTTTTCTGATGCCGATTTGTGCTGTGGGTGTGTAAGGACACTATTTTTTGAGTTGATACAAACTTGAATCGGAGGTCCACCCAATTTTTTTTTTACAGTGGGGGAGATGTCTGTGGATATTACAGTGGGGGAGATGTCTGTGGATATTACAGTGGGGAGATGTCTGTGGATATTACAGTGGGGAGATGTCTGTGGATATTACAGTGGGGGAGATGTCTGTGGATATTACAGTGGGGAGATGTCTGTGGATATTACAGTGGGGGAGATGTCTGTGGATATTACAGTGGGGGAGATGTCTGTGGATATTACAGTGGGGGAGATGTCTGTGGATATTACAGTGGGGGAGATGTCTGTGGATATTACAATGGGGGAGATTGTGGATATTACAGTGGTGGAGATGTCTGTGGATATTACAATGGGGGTGATTGTGGATATTACAGTGGGGGAGATTGTGAATATTACAGTGGGAGAGATGTCCACAATCTCCCCCACTGTAATATCCACAGAAATCTCCCCCACTGTAATATCCACAGACATCTCCCCACTCTAATATTCACAATCTCCTCCACTGTAATATCCACAGACATCTCCCCCCACTGTAATATCCACAGACATCTCCCCCACTGTAATATCCACAGACATCTCCCCACTGTAATATTCACAATCTCCTCCACTGTAATATCCACAGACATCTCCCCCCACTGTAATATCCACAGACATCTCCCCCACTGTAATATCCACAGACATCTCCCCCACAGTAATATCCACAGACATCTCCCCCACAGTAATATCCACAGACATCTCCCCCACAGTAATATCCACAGACATCTCCCCCACTGTAATATCCACAGACATCTCCCCCACTGTAATATCCACAGACATCTCCCCCACTGTAGTATCCACAGACATCTCCCCCACTGTAATATCCACAGACATCTTCCCAATTGTAATATCCACAGACATCTTACATATTTAACCCTCATTGGTCATTGTATAAAACTTACTATTTGCATTGTTTCCCCCTCAACCAAACATTTTAACCTAACCAAATAAATGTTGTGCTTATTTCATAATGCCTGACGTTGGACACAAATAGCCCCTAGGCAGGCTGACTGTTTGTACATGTTACATTGATCCAACTGTTTGTCACAGCACATTGATTGTATAACAATGTGCTTGACATCTTTTACTTTTTGTACTTTACGTTTGAAAATCCTATTCTCAATAAATCTTGTTTGGGGGGGGGGGGGGGGGGGGAAGAACAGAATAGGGCTACCAAACACACTGAACACACTTACCCTATCTGAATGATTTTTAGTTTCTGGATTATAAATAGACATGTGCATTAGTTTTCGTCCGAATTTCAGGTATTTTTGTTAACGTTTTAACAAATGAAAACTAGTGTGCAAAATACGAATTACGAAAGATCCGACATAAAAAATACTTTACTTTCGTTTTCGTTGCGACAACAGTTCAATATAGATAGAAGATTCGACAAGATGCTGACAATAGCGATCTGTGTCTATCGAACCTGTGGTCTAATGTGCCTAACCTAACTCTATGGGCCAGATTCACGTAGATCAGCGGATCTATAGATCCGCTCGATCTACGTGATTTAAGATCCACTCCCGCAAGTTTGAGAGGCAAGTGGCTAATTCACAAACCACTTACCTCCAAACTTGCTGTGGCGGATCCTTAATCCCCCGGCAGAATTCAAATTCCGCGGCTAGGGGGAGTGTACTATTTAAATCAGGCGCGTTCCCGCGCCGATTTAAATGCGCATGCGCCGTCCGGGGAATTTCCCGGCGTGCATTGCTCCCACTGACGTCACTAGGACGTCAGTGGTTTCGACGTGAGCGTGACTTGCGACGCGCGTGTTTGTGAATCGGCGTACGCAAATTCGACGCGGGAACGCCGGCTATACTTAACATTGGCTGCGCCTGATAAAAGCAGGGGTAAGTATACGACGGGAAAGCCGCTACGGAAACGTCGTAAGAAGACTGCGTTGGGTCCGCGTACATTCGTGAATTTGCGTATCTCGTTGATTTACATATTATTCAAGGTAAATCAGCAGGAACGCCCCCGGCGCCATTTTTAAATCGAAAATAAGATCCGACAGTGTAACACATTGTAACACTGTCGGATCTAAGCCCTATCTATGCGTAACTTATTCTATGAATCAGGCGCATAGATAGGACCAGTGTAAGTCAGAGATACGATGGTGTATCTGTAGATACACCGTCGTATCTCTTTGTGAATCTGGCCCTATTAGTCCAAGATTATTCTACAAAGAGAGAAAAGATTCGACATTGTAGAGACAGGGCCAGATTCACAAAGAGATACGACGGTGTATCTACCGATACACCATCGTATCTCTGACTTACACTGGTCCTATCTATGCGCCTGATTCATAGAATCGGATACGCATAGATAGGGCTAAGATCTGACAGTGTTACACTGTGTTACACTGTCGGATCTTTTTTTCAATTTAAAAATGGCGCCGGGGGCGTTCCCGCTGATTTACGATAAATAATATGTAAATCAGCGAGATACGCAAATTCACAAACGTACGCGGACCCGTCGCAGTGTTCTTACGTCGTTTCCGTAGCGGTTTTCTCGTCGTATACGTACCCCTGTTTTTAGCAGGCGCAGCCAATGTTAAGTATAGCTGGAGTTCCCGCGTCGAATTTGAATTTTCCAACATCGTTTGCGTACGCCGATTCACGAACACGCGCGTCGCAAGTCCCGCTCACGTCGAAACCACTGACGTCCTAGTGACGTCAGTGGGAGCAATGCACGCCGGGAAATTCCCCGGACGGCGCATGCGCATTTAAATCGGCGCGGGAACGCGCCTGATTCAAATAGTACACTCCCCTTAGCCGCGGAATTTGAATTCCGCCGGGGGATTTAGGATCCGCCGTCGCAAGTTTGGAGTTAAGTGGTTTGTGAATTAGCCACTTGCCTCCTAAACTTGCGGGAGCGGATCTTAATTCACGTAGATCGAGCGGATCTATAGATCCGCTGAGCTACGTGAATCTGGCCCACAGTGTTGGGGTAGACCATTCGACATGAACGACGAAGATTCGACGAAGCAGAGAAAAACATACAAACATTGGGCCGGATTCAGATACATTGGCGCATGCTCACAACTACGCCCGGCGTAACCCCTGAGATATGCCGGCCCACTGCCTACGCCCAGTGCATAAATACGCCCAGACATGCGCCCATCAAGTGCAAAAGTACACAAGCATTTTTGGGTGCTAGTACTTTTGTTTTGAAGTATGTCTGCACCAGGGACTTCTACGGACCGCAGAATGACAAACTTCAGCCCTCAGGAGAAGGCTATAATTATTGATGGCCTCTCCAAATATGGCGCGTGCCTCTATGGGGCACAGAGTGGCACCACGAGCAAGGACCAGAAAACTCAAATATATTTGGAGATCACCACACAGGAGAATGCCCTCGGCGTGGCGGCTAGGAAGCCCAAACATATTAAAAAAAAATCAATGATCTGCGGCGACTGGTAAAGGAGAAGCTGATGGCGATCAGGAGGCATGCCACTGGCACAGGAGGTGGACCAGCTGCTAAGATCTCCCTGACGGCTGATGAGCTGGTCATTGCCAGGTGCCTGGATAGGTAGATGGTTGAGGGCCTGGAGGGCTTTGATTCTGTGGATCAGCCCTTGAGGACAGGTAAGTTTGTTTTATCTTCTTCCTGGTGTGTAGCATGTGTGGGGGTGGAAGGGAACATGTGACAAGTGTGTGGGTCCACCAACATGTGAATGTTTTGTGTCATCCACAGATGTGCAGGAGGGAGCTGGGCCGTCGTCGGCTGATGTGCGACCCACGCCATCCGTGGTGGAGAGTGCCCCTACCTCACCTCTAGAGGAAGTGGAGGAGGAGCACGTCGGTATAGAGGATGCGGTATACCTTGTGGAGGAGACCCCCATACCTGGTCCCTCCCAAACATCCTCCCCCATCAGGGATAGCCCCTCAAGGGCCACCATCCCCATCAGGGATAGCCCCTCAAGGGCCATCCTCTACAGCCGGCCCCAAGCCTCTCCTGCCCCTAGGAAGGCTACAAGAAAATTAAGGGGTGAGCCGGAGGAATTCGAAGATCATCTGGCGAGGGACCAGGCCAGGCAGACCCGCCATATGGGTTCCCTAGTGGGTGATCTGCACCGCGTTGCAGAGAGCCTGGCCTCCTCGGCCGAGAGCCAGGCTGCCTGTACTGTCGCTGTGCAGCAGGCCCTCACCCAGCAGGCTGTACAGAATTCCACCATAAACAAGAGCCTGCAGGATGTGGTTGGCAACGGCTCAGCCCTTGTGACCTGTATGGTGGACCTGCAGGCCACCACATCAGGCCTTGTTACTGAGGTCCAGAGCCTGGCAGCTGCTGTCCAAGAGGAGGGGAGGTAGACAAGGCGCCACCTGCGCAGCAGCACCACCCGCCGGCTGCGGATGCAGGCTGCAACGAATAGATATCTCCACCGCATTGCCGTGGCATTGGAGGGCAGCCAGGCAGCCAGGGAGAGACTGGGGAATGTACCACCACCAGACGCCCCACCCCCCCACCTGAGGCTCCCCCCAGGCAACTGCGCCCCAGGAGCCTAGGCACCAGACGATGATT